>NC_133618.1:610383476-610589410 GCF_048593235.1 Sminthopsis crassicaudata
ACTGCAAGTGCTAGCATTTCAAAAACTATACCACATAGGTCAAGGTAAACAAGAACTAAAAAGAAACAAATGGGCGAAAATGGGAAAATTCCATCTTAGAAGAATTCTGGAAAGACTAGCAGGCAAAGTCTTTTCTAGTACAGTTGTGAATGTGACCCATCTCCTAGAGAAAAACAATTTAGAATTATGCAATAAAAATTACTAAATTGTTATACCCTTTCACCCATACTCTTACACTTGGGAGATTAATGAAAGCAAAACAAAACAAAACAACTCATTCACACAAAAATATTCATAGCGACAGTATTTGTAACAAAAACTAGCAATGAAATATGTGATTAATGATTGAGGAATGACAAAAAAAACTGAAAAAAATTGGGGCATAAAAATTCAGCATTGTAGTAGAAAGGGTGTGATATTTCAAGTGGAAGGAGGTGGGTTAGAATCCCAGTTCTACTACTTACTACTGTGATATAAATTATGTGAAACAAGTCATTTAATATCTCTGAGCCTCAGTGTCCTCATCTATAAAATGAAACCCCAAATGGAATCATGAAGAGTTATACTACACTGAAAAAACAATCACAGGTATCCTCATTAGCAGCTCTTTCCTCCCAGAATCCTCCCCAAACAACACAGAGAACATACTTTTCAATAACCAAAATACACTCCCTGAACTCTTGAAACAAAGTTACTTCCTGACTTCAGGTATCCACAAGATGAGCCATCTAACTGACCCATAGACAACATTAAAAGATAACAAAACTTAGGTCAAGTATCAGCAAAACATGAGCACTTCCTTTCCATTAAGTTCTAGTCAATGACAAAAGTGGTAATATACATATACTGTCACAGTCACATTATTAAATAATTTTGGTAATTCAGAGAGTTACTTCAGATTTCTTTGGATGGTTGTTACAAAGTGTCTGTTCTCATTGAATCTGGTATTGTGTAGGATAGAAGGCTGGAAGGAAGGAGCTGCTAAGGCAAATAATTGTAATTGCTGAGTCTTGTGTGGAGTCTTTGTGACTCCATTTGGAGTTTTCGTGGCAAAGATGCTGGAGTGGTTTGCCATTTCCTTCTCCAGCTCATCTCACAGATGAAGGAACTGAGGCAAACAGGATTAAGTGATTTGCTTAGGGTCACACAAATACAAAGTGTGAAGTCTCATCCCCCCAAAGCAACTATTCCTCTCTCCATCTAGCTAGTTAATTTTTGTTGAGTCTTCCCCCAATTAACTATAATACATTAGAATATATCCATAGAAGAGGCCCAGAGAGATATGAGAAATCATTTATAACATAAGGTGGGGGTGGAAGAGGAGATAAGGCAGCTCTTTAAAGGGAGGGAGATTTCACTGGGCAGACATGTAAAGGAAACCATGTTAGGAAATTAGGGCAGTTTGTACAAAGCCACTGAACTCAGAAAGAGCAGAATGAGATCTAGGAATGGCTAGAATTTAGTATATGCTTACGGTACAATATGGGTTAAAACTTGAAAGGAGAAATGGACTAAGCCTACAAAGCCTTGAATACCAAATCAAATTTCATTTGGTAAATAATAAGCATGGAATTTTTTTTCAATAGGGGAGTAACGAAGCCCCAACTATACACTAAAATTATTTTGGCATCATGTGAAAAGGAATGGAAAATGAAGAGACTAGAGGCAGATAGATTGGCTAGAAGCCTAGTACAAACGTCAATGTTAGGATGGGGAGAATAGAAGTCTCAAGGATTGGGCAGATGTAAACTAAAGGCAAAATGAAACAGCGTGGTATAGTAAGCAATGGAGTAAGAAGACCTAGATTTGAAACCTACCATTAATACCACCTCATGTGACCACCTATGTGAGCAATGTCTTTTTCCTCACCTGTAAAATGGGAATAACAATAGCACTTACCTCCCAGGATTGTTATAAGGATCTTAAATAAGCCAGTATGTAAAGCATTTTGCAACCTTCGAAGGGATAAATAAATATTAGCTATTATTGCACCTGTGAATCCACAAGGATTTGACTTTTTTTTTTTTTTTTTAATCGGAATGGTAGGAGGAAAAGCAGGTTTTAGGGAAAATGAGTTTAAATATGTTACATTTGAGCTCATGTCAGGACTCCCAGATGTCACTAGCCAGCATGTAGTTGTAAAACTATCCAGGCTGGAGATAAGAGATTTGGGAAGCAACTGCATTGAAGTGATAATTGAAGCCAAGGGAGTCGTTAAGTTTCCCAAGAGACTGCATTGAGGGGGCCAAGGCTCATTCTTTTCTTAAACATCATTTATCCAGGTAGTATTTAGTTCCTGGTGAAATTTGCACTTGAAACCAGGTCACATGAATTTCACCTCAGTGGTCTTTCCACTCAAACACTGAACTTATTCAAAAAAAAAAAAAAAGGCTTGCTTTCACACATAGGTTCCACCCCCTTCCCCACTGCCTTTATCCAGCCCCAAGCAGTTGTCTGACACCCAGGAAGGAACAACTCCACTTGAAGATGCACCCCTGATAACAATGATAACCTGAATTTTCCTCAACAATTCCTTATTATATCCATCCCATCCCATTGATTCTGAATACCATTGTTCAAAACCTTGTTTCCACCCCCCACTGTAGAGGTCCTTATGGAATAATCCTATCTTTTCCCAACTTCCCACTCTAAAGTTGCCCATCCCTTCCAATGTGGTGTCTGGAACAACTCTTTGATAGGTGACAGTTTCTTAAGTCTTTTCCTTTCAACATCTTGAACTGAGAGCTGGCATCTTTCCTATATTCCCAGGTCATCCTTTGCAGCAGTTTGGACTTTCACTTATCTCTGACTGGTGAAGGTAGGGGAATCTAATTACTCTTTGTTCTCCATTGAAACTTCCAGATTCTCCTTCTGTCACCACACTCAGAAACTTCTTTGAGGTTCATTCAGTCTATATCACCTAAGCAAGAATTTTGGTAGCTGTTGTCTAAAGATCTCCAGGATACTTTCCTACCTTCCATAATGAATATCTAGCTCATATAGTTTTTCTCTACTCCCTAATTCCCAAATTCACCTTTATGTGAATTCCTTTATGAACTTCAATTTACATAGTGATAGTCCCTCAATTCCCTAACCTCTCAATTCTTTGATTTATTTTCTATGACTTACTCCTCCAACCCATCACAAATAGAGATGTTCATGTCTTTGATCTTGCTGTTACCCACAGTGTTCCATAGTTATACTCATGAACTCTGAAATTCCTTTACCTTAGAATTTTGATCATTCCACTTCTCCCCCTGCCTTGCAAATCCAAGTCCTGTTCTTTGTCCACGCAACAATCTCAATCCCTCCACACCTCAATTTTTTTCCAGACCATTGAAGCAGCACTGGCTATACTCACTTTGTTTCCCCATCTTGACCCTCTGGTGAACTAATTCAACTCCACACTATTTCCAAATCCCTTGCCTTTTTATAAAAGACCTTGCCTCTGTGTACATCCTCCCCACCCCACTCCCACTTCGTGCCACCTTAAATTACTGCCATCCACTTATTTCACTTAAGGGCTGCTGAAAAGCTAGGGAAAATCATGCTGTATGTTAGGGAATCTCAATTGAGCCCTCATTGTGACATAATCTTTTTCCATCTCCTTAACTGATTCACTCTCTCACACAACAGTGGCTTTTCCAAACCTTTTCATCCTTCCTAAAACCTCCCATAAATCCACTCAACACCCACTCTTTCAACTAAAACTCTTGCCTATTTTGCTAATAATAAAAAACAAATCAAAACTATTCAATCTTATAATAAGCACTTCTTTTCCCCTCCTAATGCCTTCTGGCACTATTTCCACTTACAATGCTATCTCACACAAAGAGGTAGTCGTCTTCATGTAGCAAACTTCTCTAATATATATCATCCTATTTTATTAGATTTCTACTTCTATAAATCCTACCAATTCTTCATTCTAATGACACACTTCCCTTCAGCCTGCAAAGTTAATCTCATCTCCTCTATTCTCAAAAAAATGCACCATCCACCCTGATAGTTATCTAAACTTGAGGTCACCATCAAATAATGTCTTCCTCCTACTCTCAATCTTTCCTGACTTTGGACCTATTATCCAACTGAAATTGCTCTCTCCAAAGTTAGGACCATTTAGTTGCAAAATCTAATAGACTTTTTCTCATTCTGTATCCTTCTTGACTTCTCTACAGCCTTTGATACTATCAATCACCCCTTTCAGGTTTTTGGGACCCTGATCTCTTTTGGTTCTTATCTGCTGTTCCATTTCAGTTTGCTGGATCTTAGTCTTAATCATATCTAAGTGTGGGGGGTCCCCCAACTGCTCTGCCCTGGCCCTTTTCCATATTATTCCTCTTGATGAAATAAACTCCGACGGTTTCAATTACCTTTTTGTAGATGGTTTTCAGATCTTACCTCTCTCTCAACCTTCATTCTCCAGCTAACAAGGTATCTCAATCATAGCATACTGCAGGCATCATAAATTCAACATGTCTAAAATTGAACCCAGTATCTTTTCTCCACTCTCTCCCCTCATCCTTCCTTATACACTTCCCTTCCCACCCAACCCCCCCTTCTCTCCTGACACTGCAACCTACTCTGAGGCAAGCCCTCATTACCTTATTCTTATGCTCCTGCTACTGGTTTCCCTAATTTAAGTATTTCCCCACTCCAGTCCATCTTCAGTTGACAAAATGTTCCCAGATTTGATCATATTACCATAACCCCTATCAATAAACTCCAGTGCTTCTAATAGTCCCCTCCAGGATCAAATATAAAATTAAAGCTCTTTATAGCATGGCATCTCCCTATCTTTCCGGTCTTCTACCTCACTACCCTTCATTTACCCTGTGATTCAGTGGACATTGGTCTTATTAAGGAATGGTACCCTACATTTCCCCCCCCCCTTCTCTGCCACTTATCTTCCCCAACTTCCTTCAGGTCTCAGCTAAAGCTCCACTTTCTGCATAGTGTCTTTTTTGGCTGCTCTTTCCTCTGATTATCCTCCATTTATCTTGTATATACATCTTGTGCATATAGTAGTCCAAATGGTTATTAGAATGTGATCTGTAAATTGTAAGGACTGGTCTTTCTTTGTACCTCCAACACTTAGCACTCTGCTTGGCCCATAATAAGCCACTAATAAATGCTAGTTGACAGAACTTGTTAGGTTTTTATCTTTTATTTGACTATTTCGTTTTCTCTTCATCTTGTACACTCATCCGGTTATCTCCCATTTTAACCCAAAACAAAGATTACTTAATAAGCATATCTTTCCATGAGCTTTTAAAAGAGGCACCCTGTGGGATGCATTTCAAATCTTTTCATTGTTAAGGGTATCAGATATTTTCACACCCAGAAACAATAATATAAAAACAAGAACAAAAAAAACAACCCAGGTTTATTCAGTCATTTCAATAAAAGATAAATCCTATAAATCAGGACCACCAGTATTTCAACAACCATATCTGAATGAGTCAAGCAATCAATCTCTCAAAACTGTTCTTGGACTACCTTAAATCACAGAGTCGGTATGTTTCCAACACCTCATTATGTTTCACAATGGTGAACCCTGCAGCTCCTCCATTCAGAGGGTCACATTTTTAGTCTGGTTTCATTCACTCACAAAAGAAAAGCAGCTATGGAGAGAGAAAAGGAAATAAACCACCTCTATCAAGGGAATCGCTGCTATTATTGCAAGAGGCTCCAGAGGGGCCATTAGAAACGTGGGTGTCTGCATGTCTTTGCTCTAAATCCCTCCCACCTTCATTTTCTATCACA
Source organism: Sminthopsis crassicaudata (assembly GCF_048593235.1). Classification (NCBI taxonomy): domain Eukaryota; kingdom Metazoa; phylum Chordata; class Mammalia; order Dasyuromorphia; family Dasyuridae; genus Sminthopsis; species Sminthopsis crassicaudata. Next base: position 610,389,240 of record NC_133618.1, read on the forward strand.
TACAAACATCCCAAGGGAGGAACTCCAAAGGAGGGCTCGAAGCTAGACAGAAAAGAGAGACGCTAGGAGGGTCAGAGAGGAAGAAAAGGAAACATAAGTGAGCGCTTTTTTCCTAACAGTTTCTAGGAAATCTTGATTCCTGGCCAAGAGCTGTAGCCAACAGCAGGAGGAGCTCTAAAAAGGAGTATGCGCTGAGAGCCCGCATTCTACCATCCCCTCCCCACTAGTAGGCACAGCGTGCATGTCCTCAGGAGACACCCAGCAGTTGCAAAACACAGGGCTCCACTTGGAGTACAAGCAGAACTAGCCAGGATACAGTTACTCTCCTGCCAGGAGAGTCACAACATAGCTTGTGGGAAACAGTGACCTTGAAGGAAACAGATTGGAAGGACAGATTCTCAAAAGTCTCTTCAGACTGCAAGGAGCATTTAACCTCAACTATTTTCCACCCTACCTAGTAAGTCCCATCCCACCCCCCTCTCCCCGGAAAAAGTCAACTGCCCATTCACAGCAGGGAATGGGATGGGTCCCATTCAACCCATTAGGCTCCTAATTTATTCTCCGACCAGTATTTCTTCCCAATGCAACTGTAGCACCATTTTCCTTAAGAATCTCCCAAAGTAAAAAAAAAAAAAAAAAGAAAAAAAGAAAAAAGAAACATACGCACATAATTGTTTTCAAGTGTTATAAAAAAAAAATCCTCTTTTGAACCCATCAGATGCCCACATTTTTAATCCAAACACTGGACCTCAGAGAAAAATTAGGCCCAGTCAATGAAAGTAGTAGCTGCCATATTAGTTTATCCGAACAGATTTGCTCACAGGCCCCCGAGGCCGACTGTAAATATCCAACGTAAACCACCCAGACCCACCCTAGCAACTTTGCTTTCCAAAACCCCTTTCCCCTCCCCAGTCGGTAAAGTTGTGGATTCCTCATTAGCCTCCAATTAAGCAGACGGTCGCTTTTCTCTGCCTTCCCACCCCATTCCCCGGGACCCCAGGTTCATTCATGTCAGTCTCTGAGGCGCCAGTTTGCAGAATCTCGGTCGCCCCTCTTCTTCTCGCCTTTTGGCCTTCTGGGTCCACTAGCTGCTGGAGACCAGAATGTCAACTGTGGGTCGGTGGTCCGAATTTTCTCTGGGTTAGAGCAGGCTGGTCGTCGAGGGCTGCAGGGAGATAGAGTCCCTCCCGCCCCAGTCGCTCCCACCCCCGGGGGCAAAGACGAAAGAGGGGCCGGCGCCGGGGGTAGCCACCACGGCCACAGCTCTCCGAAGTCGCCGCACAGCTTCCTTGATGAGGTTCCCCGAGAGGACGAGCTGCTGCAGAAGCTGGTGGGGGTCATCCTCTCCGGCCCGGAGTCCCGGCTGCCCTCGGTACCGGTACTGGGGGTGCTGGTGGCGGTGCTGCTGCCGCAGGCGGCGGGAGGCGGAGGCGCCTCGAAGCCAGGTGCGCCGGCACGGGCCCGCCGGCGGCTGCGGGAAGCCCCGCTTGCAGATGTGCGGGGCAGAGGCGCCGCTCCGGCCCGATGCCCGTCCGGGGACGCAGGGACCCGACGGCACGCGCGGCGAAGGGGGCGCGACGGCACCCACGCCGCTCACCCAGGACAGGGCAGCACCGGCCCCGCTCCCAGGGCACTGCAGCGGTCCCGAGGGCTGCAGGGGGACGGGAGCCGGCCCCGGAGGCAGCAGTAGCTGCGGCTGCGGCGGCGGCTGCTTGCGCGGCAGGGGCCCCCGGGGGGCGGGCCGGCTCCCGTGCGCCGCGTCCAGCTGCAGCAACTCCCCAATCTGGGCCACCAGCCTGTCCACGTCCCCCGAGCCCCCGACAGTCACCGACTGCTGCAGCACGAGGAAGCTCTCCTCTTCCTCCCCCTCCCCCTCGGCGTCCTCCTCTCCGGCCGCCGCCGCCTCGTCGTCCTCGTCCTCCTCCTCCCTCCGGCACGGCATGGCCTCGGTCCGCAGCTCGAACTCCGGAGCTCCTCCGCCGCCGCCGCTGCCGTCCCTCCTCAGTCCCTGACGGGCCCCGGCGGCAGCTCCCGAATACAAGGCGCTGGGGTCTGGGACCGAGCCGGCCGCACCGAGCGCTGCCGCCGCCGCCACCGCCACCGCAGCTCCGGGAACTGGAGCTCAGCCGGTTCAGTTCGATTTGTAAACAATGGGTGACGCGGGGCGTTCGGGCGCTACCACTGCTGCGGGGCGGGGGGGCGCGGGAATGGTGAGCGGAGAGGTCTGGGAGAGTCCCCGCAGGGCACGCTGCGCAAGCTTCCCGAGGCGCGGGAGGGGCTCTGCTCTTACTGTAGCCGCCCAGCCCCGGGCGAGGGAGACTTCCAGGGCGCTAGCTCGGGCGGCTCCGGACCCGCCACTTTTATTCCACCCCTACGCGTTTGTTCCGGTTGGACTCGCCTTGCCCCTCCCCTAGGAGCCCTTGGCTTGGGGTGGGTCTGGCTCTCCCAGGGTTTGGGTTGAATGGGTGTAATAACGGAGAGGGCTGAAAATGCCTATTATTCAGCCTGGAAAAGGCTGGGCAAGGGAAAAACCCGGGCCGCAAAGCGGAGAGAAGAGAAGGAGGGAGGGGGCGTTAAGAGAACGGGTGTTTGCCTCTCTTTATATACTTACGTAGCACGTGCTGTCTACGCCCCGTAGAGTGTAAACTCCTCGAAGACAGCCGCCTTCCCTTTTGTCTGGTGTATCCCGCCACTGGCCCGCCCGCCCGCGTGAAGTTTGTACCTGTGGGGTTACTGGTGTAAAGAGCACCTCGGTGAGAAAACGTCCCTCACCCAGGCGGCTGAGTCCGGCATGTGTGAAAACGATTTTCTGCCAGGTTGGGTGCACTTGGAGAGGGGCGCGGAGCCGGCATCAGCTCTCTCCCGACCACGTCCCTCCGCCCGACACATAATAGTAGCTTCATAAATGTTTGCTGATTGATTGGTCGGGGAAAACGAAAGGACAAGAACGGAATCTGATTAGAAACATTTCCTCTTGACTTTTATGGGATCAAAGATTTAGAGCCAGAAAGGACTAGAGGTCACGTAGTCCAATCTTTGTATTAAACAGTGGAGGAAAACGAAGCAGTCCCAGAGCAAGAAGGCAACGTTTCCTGAATGGGGCACTGGGGGTGCAGAGGGTCGGAGACAAGCCGGCCTTGGGAAACAGGGGGAGCAAGAGCAGTGGGTTCGAGGTGGGGGGTGGAAATGGAAGTGGGAGAATGTGCAGGGACAAATAATTGGATTGTACACCAGTCAGCCAATCAGCTTTTATTAAGTGTTTACTGTGTGTTAGGCTCTGTGCTAAGCTCACTGGTATTGGATATGACCTACAATCAGTTATGGATTTTTGGGGGGCCTCAGTTTCCTCATCTGTTAAAAAACAAAACAAAAAAACTAGGTCACTAAAGTTCCATGCTACATAAATATCAAGTAATGTACAGCCCTTTCATAGGTTTATGTACACATGGGCCTGACCTAAGTTTGTTTGCAGTGATTCACCTGGGGAAATAGTTACCCAATGTGTTATGAATGTGTCTTCTCATGTTTTGCCCATGGAAAGGAATTATTTTGGTTTTCTGTGTTTAGGATGGCAGCTGGGAAACCTTGCTTGGGGCACTCCTAAAGGCCCAGCAGAGGTTCCCAAACTCTGAGGTTATGTCATCATTCATGACTGGTACTTCTGGTTTGGGTGACTGATTCTCCTACTCTAATGACAAGTTTGCTATAATCTCCCAGTGCTTTATAGTACCCTATTTCCCATAAAATCTTAGACTTTAAGCGTGGAATGGAAAGAGGCCATTCCACTAAATAGGTAATTCTACTTTTGTTGTTTTGCTTACATTTATTAGATGATTTCAAAGAAAGTGGAACTTAGGGGAAATCTTAGGGCTTCTGGCAGAGTGAAAAATAGTAGAATATTTTCCCTATTCTTTGATGATTCCAGGCTATAAGTAAGGAAAAGTAGTTTGTGCTTCATTGCTTTTGAGCATTAATGTCGAAGGTATAGCTATTATCTCTAAAGGCTCTATCCATTTAGATTGTTTTTGGCTTTTTGTCATTGTGATCCTGATTGTGGGCTTCCTACAAGAAGCATTTCAAGATAGCATTTTAAGGTGTCATTCTTTTTAAAAACCTTTCCAAGTAAAGGCACTTTATTGAAATTCTTATGTAAGTGAATCAAATCACTCAATCAAGTTTTTATTGATTAAATAATTAAATGCTAATTAAGTGAGGTGGGATAAATATTAAGCAACACTGTGCTAAGGCTATAGATATTATCTAAGTGCCTACTATGATTAAGTGTTATGTTAATCAGTGGGGATCCAGAGATAAAAAAGTGAAGTGGGTTTAATGCACAGGTATTTTGTAATGGACTGGAAATATAACAAATGTGTGTGTGAACACACCCCCAAAATAAATACAAGGTGATTTGGGAGTAAGGCAGGGTTAAAAGCTTTAAAAAAAGCTTCCTGTAGTGGTACATAAGCTGAGACTTGAAGAGAACTAGAGATTGAGAGCTGGAGCTGAGGAGAAAGAGGCCATTCTGGGAATGGATCCCATCCAGGACAAAGGCACGGACATGGGCAATGTAATGCTATATATGAACAATAAGGAGGTTATTTTGGATGGACCATAATATGCACAAAGGAGAATAATGTGTCGTAAGACAGGAAAGGTATGTTTGATAAATACACAAAGTAAAAGATTCCATTAGTAAAGTGGGTCTGGCCAAAAAGCTACTTTTGTCATTATCATCCATCAGTTTCATTGCTCACCTTCAAGCACTGAGCAAGGTAAGAAGACATACCTATTGTAAACAAAGTTTCTCTTGTTCACTCTCTCTTTGTGGTCTGACTGGTCTTATCAGTAACCTTTTAACCTTATGAAGTTTAGTCTTAGTAATAAATAATAGGATCAAAGAGTCACAGCTTTAGAATTAGAGCTTGTTCAGTTTGTGTCCAACTCTCTGTGGTTTTCTTGGCAAAAATACTGGAGTGCTTTACTATTTCCTTCTCCAGCTCATTTTACAAATGAGGAAACCAAGGCAAACAGCGTTAAGTGACTTGCCCAGACTGTGTGACTTATCACACAGCTAATAAGTGTCTGAAACTAAAATCAGCACTTCCTCAGGTCTAGCACCCAATCTACTAAAATGCATAGCTGCCCAAAAGGGGTCTTAGAGACCATCTAGTCCAACGCCCTAATTATAATCACTCATGTCTATACAATGTATTATAATTTATAAAACTTCACACAGCTCTGTAATTATAGTTTTTTTACAGATGAAGAATTGAGGTTCAGATGATAGATTTGGCCCAGGGACACAGTGACACATTAAATAGATTCTGTAGGTGAGAGAAGGATTATGAATTAGAAAGATCACAGTTAGTCCACTCTGCTTCCAGACTGTTTCACTTATTGATCTCATTACCTCTCACCTCCAAAATTAAATTTCTATAGAAAATTTAAACTCATCATGTCCAAAATTAAATTTATTCTCTTTTCCCCTAAACCAGTGGTCCTCAAACTTTTAAAATAGGGGCCAGTTCATTGTCCCTCAGACTGTTGGAGGGCCAGACTATAGGAAAAACAAAAGTTCACACTTTGTCTCCTCCCCTCAGCCCATTTGCCATAACCGGAATCCTCAGCTCCACATCTGGTCCGAGGGTCATAGTTTGAGAACCCCTGCTGGCCTAAATCACTGTCTCTTCCTAACTTCCATTACACTGTTAAAAGTATCCCAATCCTCCAAGTTGTATAAACTAACCACCCAAATGTCATCCTCAGCTCCTTTCTCTCATCCACTATCTCATATCAGCGGTTAATTCCTAACATTTATACCTTCATATATCTTTGTTTTAGTTCTTTTTAAAATTTATTTTTCAACTTATATTACTTTATGAATCTTGTTGGGAGAGAAAAATCAGAACAAAAGGGAAAAAACATGGGAGAGAAAAAAAGAGAAGTGAACATAACATGTGCTGATTTACATTCAATCTCATTAGTTCTTTATGCAGATGGCGTTTTCTATCCAAAGTCTATTGGGATTCCCTTGGATCCACTTTCATCTATCTTGAGTTTATTCCCTCTTCTTTCCTCTGACCCTCCAACCACCTTGGTGCAGATTCTCATCTGCTCATTCATTCCTGGCCTATTGCAGTAGCCTGTGGTCAGTATTCTTTGCCTCAAGTCTCTCCCCAATCCAGTCCATCCTCCAGTTAGCTGTCAAAATGATGTTCTTAAAGCACAAGCATGACTATATCATCTCACCCATATATATTCTTCAGTAAATTCCAGTGGTTTTCCTGTTACCCTCAGGATCAAATATAAAATCATCTGGCTTTTAAAAACTCTTCATGACCTGACACCTTCCTACCTTTATAATGTTCATTAAAAAATTTTTTTGAGTTCCAAATTTTTTTCCTCCCTTTCCTCTCCCTCCCTAAAATGGTAAACAATTTGATTAAGTTACATTAGGGGGGGCAGCTAGGTGGGGCAGTGGATAGAGCTCCAGCCCTGAAGTCAGGAGGACCTGAGTTCAAATCTAGTCTCAGACACTTAACACTTCCTAGCTGTGTGACTCTGGGCAAGTCACTTAACCCCAGCCTCAGGGGAAAAAAAAAATTACATAATTTAATCATGTAAAACATATTTCCATGTTACTCATGTCATAAAAAAAGAAACAGAACAAAAGCGAAAAATACCCTCCAAAATAAAGTGAAAATATTATGCTTTGACCTGTACTCAGACTCCTTCAGTTCTTTCCCTGAATATAAATAGCATTTTTCCTTATGAATCTTTTGGAATTCTCTTAGATCTTTGTATTACTAAGAAAAGTCATTCATAGTTGATCATTATACATTGTTGTTATTACTGTGTACAATATTCTTCTGGTTCTGCTCACTTCAGTCAGCATCAGTTCATGTAGATGTTTCTAGGTTTTTCTGAAATCTGCCTGTTTATCATTTCTTGTAGCATATTCATATTCCATTACTCAGCTATTCCCCAACTAATGGGCATCTCCTCAATTTGCAATTCTTTACCACCAGAAAAGAGCTACTGTAAATATTTTTTGTACAAGTAGGTCTTTTTCCCTTTAACACTTCATCTTTTTTTTCCCCCTAAGGCAATTGGGGTCAAGTGACTTGCCCAGGGTTACACAGCCAGGAAGTGTTAAGTATCTGAGGTCACATTTGAACTCAGGTCCTCCTGACTTGAGAGCTGGTGCTCTGTCCACTGGGCCACCTAGCTGCCCCCAGCACTTCTTCTCTTGACTGCAGGTATTTTTCACTGACTGTACCTAACTTCCCTTTCCAGTCTCAACTAAAGTTCCTCCTACAACAAACTTTTCCCAGTCCTTAATCTCAGCCCCTTCCCTTTGAGATGACCCCCAATCTATCCCATCTTAGTTGTTTGCATGTTGTATCTCTTACTAGGCTGTTACTTCAAGATCAGGGATTCTTTGGTTTTTGTCTTTCTTTATATGCCACAGTAAGTACTTAATAAATGTGAGTTGACTGTCAATGCCAGGAATTAAAATCTCTTTTTAAAAAGATTTAATTGTTGCCTTTTGTTTTTATATTAGTTATTAATCATATATATATATATATATATGTACATATATATATATATATATATATATATATATGTATATAAAACATAGAAAGCTTTACTCTGCCCTCTTGCTCACCTCTGCTGTTAATCAGGGGCCTGATTCTGCTCTCACACTTCCTCTCAGCATGTTTCCTTCTTTCTATTCCCATGGCTATCGCTCCTCATTCAGACCTTTTCACCCCCTCAACTGTATTGCATTACCCTCTGACTTGGTCTCTGCTGCCATTCTTTCCCTACTCCAAATATTTGTTAAAGTGATATTCCTAAAACATAGATCTGTCCATTGTTTCCTGCTCAAAAAGTTTCAGTCACTTCCTGTAGTGTCCAAACTAGCCCTCTGGAGGATCTCGGGACCAGCCGTGATCTTACTGAAGGAATGCAGGAAGGAGGCAGGAGAGCCACCAGGAGGATGGTCAAAGATGGAATGTCTCATTTCCAGTCCTCTCAGTGTGATTACATCATTACAACACACTAAGCATGTGTGAACTACAGAACCATCATCTCATTAATCACACTGAGTTAACACCTTGTTCTAAGTATCCTTGTTTCAAGTATACTTCTCCAGAGTTCCGGCCCTCTACAACTTTTGATTGCCTTTGGAATGAAGTATAAACTCCCTTTTGGTATTTAATCAATCCATCACAAGCATCCAATGAATGTACTATATACCAGGAATTGTGTTAAAAAATGGGAAGACAAGGAAAAAGGTGACTTAAGTTCTTCTGCTGAGGAATTTATGTTCTAACAAGGAAGACAACCCCTGAATTTCCATATAGGTATATAAAGGACACATGGAACAGATACAAGACAACCTTGGAGTTGACAGGTTAGTGCTTTAGGATAGGTGAGTCTTGAATGAGTCCAAGCATTCCAAGAGTCTGAGGTGAGGAAGGAGTGTATCAAGTATATCAAGGCCTATGCCAGTCTCCTATGAGACTGCCAGAGTAGGTCATGGAGAGAGAAGAGGGAAGAACATTAAGAAGACCAATATGGCAGAACCATAGAACTCTCGGATGGGAGAAATGTGTCAAAAGGCTAGAGATAAGAAAAGGCCCCAGTTATTTAGAACTTTAAAAGACAAAAAGGTCTTGTATTTGATTCTCTTGAGAATCATTAGAAATACTTCAGTAAGGGATGATGTAGTCAGGTCGGCATTTTAGAGAAGTCACTTTGCTCGTTGTTCAAAGGAGTGGGGAAAGACTTGTGGCAGATAAATCAATTAGGAGACTATTCCAGTGGTCCAAAGAGGTGGTAGTTTTGAATGGAGAAACGAGGACTCTGAGAGAGATGTAGAAATCAAAGCTTTCTTGAGTTAAGGATGACCTCAAGGTTTCAAACCTGGATGACTTTAAGGATAGGGTTGTCCTTGACAGTAACAGAGAAGACTGGAAGAGGCATGGGATGGAGGGAAAAGATCATGAGCTCTGTCTTGTACATGTTGAGAAGAAAATGACCGTAGGACGAACGATTAAAATATCCATTATGTAGTTGGTGACATAGGTCTGGTTCAGGAAGGAGATCAGGGCTTGGTATATAGATCTGGGAGTCACCTCCATGGAGATGATTACTAAAGCAGTGAGAGCTGATAAGCTCACGCCATGTCAGCCAGACTGGCCTGTTTGCCATTCCTCATATTGTACAGGTTCTCTCCTCTCATTTCTGACTCTTAGATTTGCAGCTTCCATTTCAGCTCTGTTCAAGGGCCACCTTCTACATGAAGTATTTCTCATTCCTTCCCCCACCCACCCCCAGCTGCTGGTGCTCCCACCAGATTATGTTGTGTTCACTTTGTACATATTTTGTGTTTGCATGGGTATGCATGTGTGGCCTTTCTCCTGATATAATGTAAGCCTTTCAAAGATAAGGACTCCAACCCCCTAGCACACAGTAGGTGCTTAATAAATACCTATTAATAAAGCAATGGACCTTGTGACTGGGTTGTAGATAAGGATTGAAACATGTCTTCTAAGTCTTTTCACTGTAAGATGTGGTCTCTCTGTCTCTTCCTCTCTCTTTTTCCCTTCTCCCTCTTTATTTCTCTTTCCCCCTCCTCTCTCCTTCGCTCTCTCTCCCTTTCTCTTTGTCTCCCTCCTTCCCTTTCTTTCTGTCTCTCCCTTTTTTTCTCTCTTTCTCTCCCTCTCCCAGCATATTGTGTCACATTAACATTTACTTCACCCTTTGAGAACAAAGAACTGGCAACAAACACCACCAATTAAAAGAATCTCATATAAATGCCCGAGGCTTGAGTGGAAATCTAGGTTATAGTAAAATGAGACTGGACTAGGCCCATAGATCTAAATGCCTTGAGGGAAGACAACCATTTATCTCATTTTTGTCTCTCTGTTCACAGGCAACAAATAAATGCTTATTGATTAATTCTGAGCTTCTCCCTGGCAGCAACATTCTAAGATTTTACCCAGCCATTTCCTTTCCCAACTCCCATTCCCTGTGATCATTAGGACCGGTTCCTTATGTCCAAGGCTCTGTTGTTTCTAGCTTAAAGCTTGGTTAATATTGTTTGGGATAGACAGCAACTAAATGCAAAGAAAATGATAGAAGAGTTCTCATCCTCATTGGACTTGCATTGCACGATAGCAGGAAGAGCAGGACTTTGGGAGCCCAGGATCTGGATGTGAATATCAGTTCTGTGTGGTCTTTATTGGTTTTTCTATTGCTATAATCCTCAATTTAATCTTTAAAGTCTTTTTATAATCAAGATCTCACCTACCTTACCTGTCTCATATCGTATTTCTCCCTTCTATGTAGTCTCTGTCCCAGCCAGACTGACCTACTGGCCATTCCCCCTTTGGGACATTATTCTGTCTCTTGCTTCCATGACTTGGTACAAGTGGGTCCCCCATGTCTAGAATGCATTCCTCACCTTGGCCTGGTAGAATTGCTAAGGGATACCTCCTGCCTAAGGTTTTTCCTGATCCTTCCCAGTTATTAGAGCTTTCTCTCATTCTTGTTTTGTTTCTGTCTTTCCCCATCTCTGTCTCTGTCTCTCTTCCTTTCTGTCTCTGTCTATCTGTCTCTGTCTATCTGTCTGTCTCTCTGCCCCCTCAATTATTTTATGTAATTATGACATATGATTGTAATGGAAAGCTCTCTGCCATAAAGAATAACAAAAGGGATGGTTTAAGAAAAAAAACTGGGAAGACTTGTATGAATTAATACAGAATATTTCATTTAAAACCATAACAATTTAGATAAAAACAGCATTGGAAAGACAAACAACTTTGAAAAACTTTGAAGTATTCATCAATGTAATGACAAGCCATGACCCTGAAGCACCAGTGATAGTGCATGCTATCCCTTTCCTGATGGGAGATGAATTCAAGATGAAAACTGAGATGTGTGTTTTTGGACCTGGCCAATATGGGGATTTATTTTTCTTGATTATATTGTTGTTGTTGAGTCATTGTCCAACACTTCATGATCCCATTTGGGGTTTTCTTGGCAGAGATACTAGTCCCACTTCAGTCCATCCTCCATTCAGCTCATTTTACAAGTGAGGAAAATGAGGGAAGCAAGGTTAAATGACTTGCCCAGAGTCACATGGCTAGTAAATGTTTGAAGCCAGATTTGAACTTAAGAAGACTCCAAGTGTGGTCTCTGTCCACTGTTTAACTAAATATATTTGTTTTAAGAGTTTTGTTGTTTCCTTTTTTTTTTTTTTTTTTTCATGGGGGAAAGAAGGGAAAAGACAAATTCTTATTAACTGAAAAAAAGACAATTATTTTGTCTACAATTTATACTTACTTACTTGTGTACATATTGTGTTCCCCCAGTAGACCTTGAGGTCAAGTTCCTAGAAGTCAGAGAGTCCCTCCTTTTTGTCTTTGTACCTCTGGTTCCTAACACTCAGAAGGCACGTAAGAAAGGTTGAATTGAATTGAATCACTTTTCCTCTCTCAAATGCTTTTCCCACCATGTGTAATGAAGTATGTAGGGTGGGGATGGGGAGCACTTGGCTTAGGTGATCCCTTAAGATGTGTTCCAGCTCAAGATCTTATGAATCATTTTGCCTGCGGCATATCTGTCAGCACAGCCTACTCTCAATTATAGGGAGGCTCCCTAACAACTGAGGTCACCTCTGAGACCACTTTATATCAGCTCCTTTCTGCCTGGCATTTGAGTAGAACTGCAGACATGAATTCCTGTTGGGCCCACTCCTCCCGAGCGGGCACCTAATGGCATTTACCCAAATCACTGACATTTGTCCTCCTTTTGTGTCCAGTTCTTTTTGATTCAGTGGCCTACAACACATCAGGCCCTTCCAGTGTCGAGTCTTTAGGGGTTTAATTCCCTCCATGGCGTTTTCTTGGCAAAGACTTCAGAGAGGTTTGCCATTTCTTCCTCCTGTTTTATGCAGCAGAGGCTAACTGACTTGCCCAGGGTCACACAGCCAGTTCTGGCCTTAACTCCAGGCCTGCTGCTCTGCCCACTTTGCCACCAGGCTTTTAAAAGCCTCAGCGCTCAGTATTTCCAGACCAGAGCCTGCTCAGCCTCTGAGAGCAGATGAGTTTGGGATGGTTTGGGCATAGACAGCTGGAAGCTGACCTAGGAGGAATTAACCAGCCGGTGTCTGCGCAGGGTGATTCAACCTCATTTACGAATGGAAGATGTCAGACATGTGTACGGGCTACATCATTTTGTCTTCACTAAGTCAACTTTCACCATACCCATTTTACAGGTGAGAAAATCTCTATTAATTTTTCTTTTCCTTGACCACTCAACCTGAAAAATGTCCAGTAAATTGCCAGAATCTCCTTGTTCAACTGATCCCATTCCATCTCATCTCCACTAACAAAATGTCCTTCTATTATCTCCACTCATTTTGGTGGGTTTTTTTTTTGTTTGTTTGTTTGTTTTTGTTTTGTTTTTTCAGCCTTTCCCCATCTAGGAAAAGGCTCCTTCCTTACATGTCTGTGTCTCCTCATCCTCATGTGGTCCGTTCAATCCTGGCTAGCTATTGTCGTAAAAAGTCCTGGAAAAGGTTGCCTCCACTTCCTCTCCTATCATTTCTTTCTTTTATCAGAACAGAGGATTTACAATTTTATTTATTTTTATTTTTTTTGTTTGCTGAGGCAATTGAGGTTAAGTGACTTGCCCAGGGTCACAAGGCTAGGAAGTGTTAAGTGTCTGAGGTCAAATTTGAACTCCGGTCCTCTTGACTTCAGGACTGGTGCTCTATCCACTGCGCCACCTGGCTGCCTATCACCAATATCCATCACTTATACCAGTTATCTATATCTACAAACAGAAATCAGAACCAATATTATAAGATGTATTCCAATACCAAAATGGTCTCACTTCCTTCTTAACTCCTACAGTCTGACTTCTGACCTTATCTTCCCCCAAACTGCCCTTTCTGAAGTTAGTTAAGACCTCTCGGTTGCCTAACCTGACAGCTTTTTCTCAGTCCTCATTCTCCTTAATTTCTCTGCCATCTTTGACACTGTTGATGACTCCTCTTCAAAACTGTCTCTTTAGGCTTTGGACTACCACTCTCCACTGGTTCTCCTCCTATTTACCTGGATGCTCCTTCTCTGTCTCCTTTACCTGATCCTTTTCCGGATCATACACTCTTACCTTGGGTACCCTTCAGGGTTCTTTTCTCTTCCTCCCTCTACTCTTTCACTTGGGGATCTCATCAGCTCCCATGGATTTAACTCCCATCTCTGTGCCAGTGATTCTCACATCTACCTATCCTGCTCCAAACTCTCCCAAAATTTCATATTTCAAACTCTCAGACATCTCAAACTAGATATTCGGTAGATATTTTAAACTCAATATTTCCAAATAAAACTTATTCTTTTCCCCCCAAACCTTCTCCTATTCTTTCCTTCCCTATTACTATAGAAGGCAATAGCATCCTCACTATTTCTCACTCCCCATCCAATCTATTGCTAAACTGTCAATCTCACCTTTGCAGCATTTCTTCAATACACCTTCTCTCCTCCCAAACTGCCACAACCATAATGTATACTCTCATCACCTCACACCTTCTGGGGGAGGGAGGGATCTGCCTGCCTCAAGTGTTTCTCCACTTTATCCTTCCTCCATTCAGCCACTAAAAGAATATGCTATTCCCCTCTCAATAAACTCCAGCCTTCATTGTCTCTAGAATCAAATACAAAATGCTCTGTTTAGCATTCAAAATATTTCATAACCTAGCTCCCTCCCACCTTTTCAGCCTTCTTTTTTACCTTATTCTTCAACACTGTACTTTTCAATCCAATAACTCTCTGGTCTCTTGGCTGTTCCATGAACAAAACAATTTATCTCGTAAGAGACTTTGGGTATTTTTTTCTTACTGTTCCCCATGCCTGGAAAACTTTCCCTTTTCCACTCCAACTACTGATATCTCTGGCTTCCTTTTAATACTGATTTAAATCCTACCTTTCCAGGAAGCCTTCCCTAACCACTCTTAATTTCAATGTCTTCCCTCTGTTAATTATTCCCTATTTATCTTATATATAGCTTGTTTTCTATATATCTGTTTTCATATTGTCTCTCCCCATTAGATTGTAGATTGTAAGCTCCTTTAGGACAGAGACCATTTTTTGGCCCTTTTTTGTATCTACTGGATGTCAGATCCTGGCTCATTTTTTACAGATGAAGAACTGAGTTCTTCTGAGTCACCAAAGTTAGGTGACTTGCCCGGGATCTGAGGTCAGATTTGCGCCACTTTGTCCCTCCTATCTAGCACACCATAGGCTTTTAATAAATGTTGATCAATTGACTGATATTGATTTGGAGACTTGTCTTTCAAATCCAGTGCTGTTTGCAGGATTGATGGTTCTCTAATCAATAAAATGTAAAGAACTCTACTGTATTAATGAACTATTTCCACTGGTCTACTTGTAAAGAGAATTGCAGGGACGAAAATCGTTGAGACCCAGTCTCAAAACTTTAATGGCTTTAGATGTGGGAGGCCACAGCTGAAAGCTCATCCTTTCAACACCATTATCTCCTGGTAGATGAAGACTGCCAGACTCTAACATTGCCATTGGATGGGTCGTCCATCAAGCTGGTCAGAGGGTTCATTTAAGTTAAAGAAGTGCTATAGAAGGACGAATTGGAGGCTTTTGGGAAACTGTCTCACTTCAGATGACCATAGGCTGCCTCCAGAAATAAAACCCCATCTTTAGCACCGTTGTGCTTCCAGTATGACTACAGTTTCTGGAATCACACAATATATGAAGAAATGGAGAAATGCATGGCAAGTATAAGTAAGCTGTAGCCAATTACCAAGGACAGTTACTTGCAAGAGAAGTAAAACATCATCCAGGAAATATATAATTAGAAAAAGAAGCAGCCTGATCAGGTATTGAGAGTGAAAATGGGTGGCCTGAGTACAAAGGCCACATATGTAGAAAGGAGGGAGCCCAGCATAGGGAGTGAGCTCCTGATGGAGGATTTATGAGAGAATATGGACAAAAATAGGCAGGTGGTGCAGGGGATATTGGGCCAGGCCTGGAGTCAGGGAGACTCAGCTTCCTGAGTTCAAATCTAGCCTCAGATACTTTCTAGATGTGCAAATCGCTTAATCCTGTTTGCTTCAGCAAATCACTGCACCGGATCACAGAGTCAGACTCAACTGAAAAACAATTGAACAGCACATTTTGGGCTCCCATTTTCCCTTATTAAACATGCAGGGGTTTCTCCCCCTACAAGAGCTGCTGACAGCAACTAGAGACCTCAAGGCAGGTGGGGGGGCGGGGTAGGTTACACCAGGGTGACACCCAGAGGCAGGGCTAGAATAGCTATTTTCTATAAAAGCCATTGGGCAGCACTCTAAGACCAAACTACTCCATCTGTATCCCTTCCAACAGATGCCTTCAGGATCTGTCTGCCAGTGGGAAAATTTTGGTTTGGGTTCCACTCAGCTCCCAGCTATCTTTGTTTTAGGAATCAGCTCAGATTCTGTCTCATTTTATCTAGTCTTGGGGGTGGGATTGGGAGTAACAAAGATTGTTATGATTTATTTAATTCAGTCTATCCCATTTCTTTCTCTTTCCTACCTTCGTTGACCCCCACATTCACATTATGGTTTAGAGTACATTTACTGAATGGGATAAAAATCAAAACATTAAAATTTCCAAGTGACTGAACTCAGCTGCTCCTAGTAAATTCTGAAATCTTCATTTCCTAGTGGCTGCAGCTTGCTTCTGTAACATCTTGGCTCTTGGGCTCACTTTCACAAAGGGAACAGATCCAATTAAGGGCTATTTAAGGAGGTGATTGACAAGGCTCTCCTCACCAAACCCATATCAAAGTCATAATAGAAGCAAGGAAATTTATCTCCAAATGAATGACCTGATTTCCATAGGAAGAACATCAATCTCCTGGACTCTCCTAAAACAAACAAACAAACCTGAAGCCTAATGCAGATTCTCTCATTTCTATATCGCCCTATCCTGCCCTTGTGCAGTTGCCTAATCAATGATGCAACGATCCTATCAATATCTCAGATTTGTTTTCAGCTGGATTTGTGTGTTTCTCTATTATTTTTCTGTTTCTTGTACATAATCATCACAGATTCAGAGATAGGGGGGACCTGTGTCTCCATACAGCCTAATATTGAGTGACTTCATAGCAGTTCCTTTTCTGTTAATTGCCTGATTCCATGAACTCAAGCCATGGACTCCTTGTCCTTCTGACAAATTCAGAATGGGAATAACGAAGGAAAGAGAAAGATAAACCAGAGAAAATTAAGCTGTTTCAAACATTGGCCATATGGTAAATGAAGAGGCTGGACACTTAAGTTTCCCTTATAGCTTAAAAATTATAGTGACATCAAGTTGTTTACCATCTCAGGGAGAAAAGGAGGGGACAGAGAAAGGGAGTGATTTTGGAATACACAATTTTTAAATGAATTTTTAATAATGAGAGGTGTAGTTTCAGAAGAAATATGGGCAAGACCTATATCAACAGCTGCAAGGTGAAGTGAAAAGAACTAGGTGATCATTTTATACAATAACAGCAATGTTGTAATAATGATCAACCATGAAAAACTTGACTTCTCCAGTTAATACAGGGGTCCATAACAGTTCCAAGACACTCCAGATGAAAAAATGCCATTCACTTCCAGAGATAGAGAACTGATGAACTGAGTGCAAATTGCAAGTATAATTTTTCTCATTTTCTTTATTTTGCTTGTTTTGTATCATATATAATATGATGATATATTTTATATGATTTCACATGTATAATTGTGTATTCACAATGTATAATTGTTTGCCTTCTTAGCAGTTAAAGAGGTTGGAAGGAGGGAGATAATCTGGAACTAGGATTTTAAAAAGGAAAAAAAAGTTAAAATAATGACAAAAAGCTAATTCCTATCAGGAACTGGCCCTAGTGGGTAGCTTCTCAGTGTATTAAACCCATTAAAAAAAAAAGAAAGAAAGAAAGAAAGAAGAAAATAATGACAAAAAAATGAATGTTAAGATTTGTTTCTACCTATAATTGGAGAAAAATAAAATGTTATTAAAAAAACTGTAGCAACTTATACCACTACTTTTGGTTGCCACATGTGAGAGGACCAAGTTTCCTAGTTTCTATTAGCTATTATGAGCTATTAGTTTTTTTCTAAAGAAGTAGCACATTTATTCTTAGGACCCGATTAAGCACTGCCTCCATTTACAAAGCTTCGCATTACATAAGGACATTAAAAAGTCCTATCCATGTGCATTAGGAACTCCTTGACTTGATGTATGTCTAAAGACATCACCAGAACCTGCCCACATGACTAGACACGTTACAAATGAAGGCAAGGGAGCCAGCTAGATAAAACTTAAGTGCTACTCTATGCTTATTGTATTAGGGCAAAATAAACCTCCTTTTAGTTAACTAACTGTTCAGTGACTTAAAAAGCCTTGTTCTATCCCAACACCCCATCTGAACTGATGGGTCTTAGTGCCAGGTCTACCCTATACCCGCATCTGCTACAGCTGTGGTATTTTATTTAATTTTGTTTCATCTGCTATAGCATAATTGGCCAGGCCTTTAAGAAGGTCAAAAATGGTTACTCTGAATTAAAAAAAAATAATGAAAAGCAAAATTTGAAGGCGGCGAGTAATAACTAGCAATTAGCCCTGCCTTCTCCATTCCCCTTCTCCCTCTCTCCTAAATGTGAAATCAGAGGCAACCTCACCCTCCACCCCCAGATTACAAAGAAAAAAGAATCCAGTTCAGTAGCCTAACAACTCTTAGGGCTCTGGGAGTAAGGCCAAGGTATTTAGTTAAGAGAAAGAACACTTACTAAAAGGGTGTGATAGCCAATTTTCAAGGATTTGAAGGGTTATTAACACAGAAAAAGGAATAGAGTGATTCTGCTTGGCTCCAGAGGGCAGAACATTGGGAACAATGGGTAGAGGGAATAGAAAAACAGGTGTGAGGAATTAAGAGCCATTTGGACAAGGAATGGACAGCTTCAGAAGGCCTTGCTTCCCTCTGTAGAGGTCTTCCAACACAGGCTAGACAGCCATTGGTCTTCTAGGATCCCTCCTAGCTCTGAATCTGTGATCCCATAGTGTGGAAGAAATTTTTGTTTAGATCCAGATCACCCTTAAGGTCGCTCCCGACTCAAATGAAGAGAGACAGAGCCAGCTCTGGTCAGTCAGCTCTTGAAATGATGTAATGGAAACCCATTTGCAAAACATCAGTCTACAAATACTCGGGGTTATGGGTTGCATTTCATGCAAATGAGGAGGCAGGGATCTCGATTTAATTCGAGATTTATTTGTTATGCATTTATTATGCACCTATGGAGTCTCTGAACCTCATCAATGTCTAGAACTAAGGTCATCTGTTATCAAGTAAGCTTTAGCACCTTGTAGCCTAAACAGCTTTAGCAACACACTGTTTGGCAGAGAAGAATTCAAAATCAGACAGAACCTGGAGACACACCACAAGACTACAGGTTATTCCAGCTACGACTCGTGAAACTCACTCCTTAGCTAGGGCATCTAGACCTTTTTGCCATGCTCTGATTATCAATCAGACGGCTGCATCCAAATCCACTCCAGGAAATGGTGACCCAGTTTGCGTTCTCCCACATCAGGGCTCAGCACTTTCTGGAGTGCAAGCAGTCTTTTGGTGAATCACAAAAAGAAAACAGCCTAGATCATATTAATTTGCACATGCTATTCTCCTGTCACTAAAAGCAGTGTCAAGTACATTTGTATTTCCCTATTTGTGGCAGATTTGGCATTGTACCTCAAAGAGATGAAAACCCTAAATTATAAGTAACTTAGGAAACAACAGAAAATATCTGAAAAGGAAAAAATGGATGTTTTTGAATGAGAGGCAGTAGAAAAAGCACTCTATTTAGAGGCAGATCCGGATTCAAATTATAGCTCTGCTCCTTCTTACCTGTGTGATCTTAGGCAAGCAGTGGTTTCATGAAATTGAAAATTCAGAGCTGGAAGGAATCTCCGTGACAATCTAGTGAAGTCCATTCACTGAACTAAATCTCCCTTATTTTTTTTCTTTTTTTTTCTTTTTTTATTTTATAATTATAAAATTTTTGACAGTATATATGCATGAGTAATTTTTTTTATAACATTATCCCTTGTATTCATTTTTCCAAATTTTCCCCTCCCTCCCTCTACTCCCCCCCCCATGACAGGCAATCTCATACATTTTACACGTGTTACAGTATAACCTAGATACAATATATGTGTGTAAATCCCATTTTGTTGTTGCACGTTAAGTATTAGATTCCGAAGGTATAAGTAACCTGGGTAAATAAACAGTAGTGCTAACAATTTACATTCACTTCCCAGTGTTCCTTCTCTGGGTGTAGTTGCTTCTGTCCATCATTGATCAGCTGGAACTGAATTAGATCTTCTTTATGTTGAAGATTTCCACTTCCATCAGAATACATCCTCATACAGTATTGTTGTTGAAGTGTACAGTGATCTTCTGGTTCTATTCATTTCACTCAGTATCAGTTGATGTAAGTCTCTCCAAGCCTCTCTGTATTCCTCCTGCTGGTCATTTCTTACAGAGCAATAATATTCCATAACCTTCATATACCATAATTTACCCAACCATTCTCCAATTGATGGACATCCATTCATCTTCCAATCTCCCTTATTTCTAATACAACTATCCCTATGTTCTCTATCATATGAAACACCACGACAAAAACTCAAGGTTTGCAAAATATTTTCCTTCCAGTAAAAGGTAAGTTCCAGAAGGGCAGGGACTGTTTTATTTTTGTCTTCCCAATTCCAGCACTTACCTCAGAGTCTAGCAAAAAAGTAGGTGTGTAACAGATGCTTGTTGAAGCGAACCAAATAAAATAATCCTCTGTCAATTATAAGAATACTTGAACTTCACACTCGTTGTGCACATCTGCAGCCTGCACAAATAAGGCGTTGGTGAAGCAGAAGACTGAGCCAAGGTGTCTAACAGGCAGCTGGCTGGCTCAGTGGATAGCGCTCTGGCTCTGGAGTCAGGTTCCTGAGTTCAAATCTGACCTCAGATAGTCATTTACTCGTTTGCCTCAGTTTCCTCATCTATAAAATGAGCCGGGACAAGGAAATGGCAAACCAGTACAGTGTCTTTGCCAAGAAAACCCCAACTTGGATCACAAAGAATCAGACACAACTGGATAACAAAAAAAGAAAAAAAAATTTTCAACTGTAAAATGATGATCAAGTGAGAGATTATCATAAGGCACTTAGCACAATACCTGGCACAGGTTGGCATTTAATATTTGTTTCCCCTTTCCCCCAGGTTATGTGGCTTTTCTAGTATCTCAAATAGTATTTAAATCCAGGTTTTTCTGTCTCAGTTCTCAATCTACTACACACTACCTTGCCTCTTAAATTTCTAAAGATAGTTAATATCTATGTTTTCACAGTTATGGATAAAAATGATCTCCAGCTCCCATATAAGCACTCAAGGTAAGAAATACATTTATATCCTAGGAAACTGTGTCAACAGTTGAGGTCTTCGTTCCCTGAGCCAATTAAATCTCAAGGATAACTTTCACGCTTTTTTCAAGGAGAAACTAGCCCAGGAAGGAGGTATTATCCCTACCATAGTCCACACCCCCACTACTGGTGCTGTCCAGGAAACCTGTGATGATCTCTTAACCAATCTGCTTCTCATTTTCCTCATCTGTAAAAGGAGACAGGAGTCAGTGGTTATATTAGGGTATCTCTCCAGAAGAAACTTCCCCCCCCAAAAAAAGACAAAAAAGCATCCTCCAAAACCTTTCTTAAGCCTTCACTGGCCTTTTGAAATATAGTTTAGTAAAAAAAGAGGGGCTCCCCTGACAAAAATCCACTTCCTCTGAATGTATGGACCACTTGGGTTGGAGACAGTAATTATTGAGGTCCTTCTTTTGGAGGCATCAAAGGGGGGCAACTTCAATAAGTCGATGGTAAGCACTGATTCAATGCTTATGACATGCCAGGTAGGAGCTGCAATGGGTGCAGCACTCAGTCAGGAAACCTCATTGTCCCGAGTTTAAATCTGGCTTCAGACATTTACCAGCGGCGTGAGCCTGGGCAAGTCACTTCACCTTGTTTGCCTCAGTTTTCTCATCTGTAAAATGAATGGAGAAGGAAATGGCCAAGCACTCTAGTACCTGTCCCAAGAAAACCCCAATTGATTAGAAAATGATGAAAGCAAATGTGTCAGGAGCTAGAATTTAAAGCCAGAAATGAAATAGTTCCAGCCCTTAAGCATTCCTTAAGCAGCCCTTACATTCCAATGAATTGATTCATCTGGAGCAGCCTCTAATCATCAGAAACTTGATCAGATATCTGAAAAACTTAAATTAGATGGCTCTATAGGCTACTTAACTAGGTGCCAATGGGCAGGTTCATTCTCCAGAGAGAGCCATTCAAGTCCCAATTGAAAGGCTCACTTCTCTCCAAACTCATTATGGAAGAATATCCCCAATCAGATCCCTTCTTATGAAATTATCAATCCTTATGATTAGAAGAACTCTAGGAAATTGACCAAAATTTTGCTAAATACTTCCATGGATCTCATGGATCTCATCAATGTGGATACTCCAAAAGAGCAGGTCAGCTTCATCCTGGGCAATTCTTGTTCAGGTTTCTTTTAAATCTTAAACAAGACCCTATGTAGAGGTCAGTTTGTGCTAGATATTACACAAGGTGCCAGGAATGAAAAAGCTCTTCTCTTCAAAATTTAATTTAATATTCATTTAAAAGGAAAGACCTAGCATTTTTATAACTAAGTCTATACAAAGTAGAAAGTGACAGAGGTGATGGAGAGATGCATATAAAACCCCCTTGGAAACATGTGAATAAAGAGAGATCGTGCTCAGGCTGAGGCTATCAGGAAAGAAATCATGGAGGAGATGGGACAGGAACTGGGCCATAAAAAGAAAGAGATTTTTACACGCAGAGATGAGGTGGGAATGCATTCTAAGCATAGGACTTGGCAGGCACGAATATACTAGATGAACGAGGGGAATATGAAATGGAGGGGTGCCCTGGCTGAGTTGGAAGGTGAAGATCAGGAAATGCAGGTTAGAGGCAGGCTGAGGGGCTCAAATCCCAGGGTAGGTGGGTTGCATGGAAAACAAAGAATTTGGAATAGAGATGCCTTTTTCAGAGGGGTGTATGAAAAAGATTACTTGGGTAGTCTGAAGATTAGATCAGAAACTGGACAGGGAGGAAGCAAGATAGTTAAAAAGCTATTAGGTCACATTCATTTTTGAAATGTATTATGGTATATGGTGTAAGATGGATTTAGAGGTAGAATGGTGCATGTGGTCACTCTTATCAGTTAGGTTTTGTTTAATTTTTTCTTTGCCTTTTTAGGGTATACATTTTTCTTTTGTTACAATTTTTCTTTGTTCATTAAGGAGGACAATAAATTGGGAATATACTAGGTATAAATAAATGTTAGTTGTTGGGTGGGAAGAAACTATTTTAATAATCTAAATAAGAAGAGAAGATCTGAAGTAGAATGGTAGTATCCTGATGTGGGAAGGAGGGAATGCAAGAGGTAGAATTGACATGGCTTGGAGACCAAATAGTTAGGGGAAAAGATTTTAACCCAGGTAACTTGGGAAAAAGTAGTACCATGAATGAATGAATGAGTAAGTATTAATTAAGCACTTACTATGTATGAAGCTAAATACTGGGATTGAAAAATATGAAAAGTCTCTGCTTTCAAGAAGCTTACATTTACATTTACAACTTCTATTGGAAGGTTTTAGTTACAAGCCAGATGGAAAAGTCCCATGGTCCTTAGAGCACAGAAGCAAAACAAATGGTAAAACCTCTTCTTTCATGTTATCCCCACCAATAAATCGATGTCAGTGTTTGATGTTGAGCCATTTGACAGTGGCAAGGATTTTAGGGACAAAGTGTTACCTCTGTCTCTCTTGGGCTTGCCTGACCTAAGGGGGGTTCTTGTTGGAATAACTAGTCTCCTCCACAGTAATTACTGGTGGCCAAGGGGGTTGAGCTAGAAGAATTTGGGAGGCATTGTTACTTTTATGACTCTTGGGCTTCCCTGCTCATTAGTGGCAGTTGGTCAGCAGTTAGTGATGAGGGGGAAGATTTTCCCTTCAGGAACTGCTCTTCCCAATGTGATGGATGTGGGGCCCAGACTAGAAGCATCATCTACAAAAATAGAGAGATTATGAGGTACAGGCTTAAGGGTCAAAGTAAGCTCAAAACCATAATTAGGCACTCTCATAATGGCAAATATGGGTTTAAGTTGGTGTTTTTTGTTTTTTTGTTCCCCCCCCCCAGAAGCCTTCATCAACATCTCTTTGCAATCTGTTTAAAGGAAATGTATTGTGTAAGCTTTATCAAGTTGCTTGTCTTCTTGATTGGGGAGGGGAGGGAGAGACTTCGGAACTCAAAATTTGGAAAAAAGAATGTTAAATTTGTTTTTACATGTCATTGGGAAAACAGTAACAATAGATTTAAAGGAAAATGTGTAAGTAAAAATGCTTGCTTTTGAGACAAACAGCACGGTATCAAATTCTAAATTTTGGGGACACACTCAAACACATTATTAGGAATGGGGAATGCCATGCCTTCTATACTGCCACTCACAATTCACATAAAACAGGAATTAAATAAATCTGATATTTGGATAGGAGACCTGAGTTCAAATCCTGCTTCAGATACTTAGTAATTATATGACCCTGGGCAGGTCACTTAATCATTCTGAGACTCAGTTTGCTCATCTGTAAAAAGCCAGGGGGTAGGATGTGATGACCTATAAGGTTCCTTCCTTCTGTGGTCATTGCTGCTTTAAGAGCTGGTAAACATTTCTCCAATTCACAATCCTTGAAGCACTACCAGAACATTGGGATTATTGTTCCTTTTCCTACCTTGAAGGAAAAGACAGATCATTGCAGCCTCAGAGTGAGGAAGGAATCGAGGAGGATTTGGCATCTGAAACTATCATTAAAAAACAAACAGATTTTAACAAGCAGAGATGAAGTGGGAATTCATTCTAAGCAGGGAGTTGGCAGGCATGGATATCCTAGACAAGGAGAGACAAGATGAAGTGGGGGAGTCCCTGGCTGAATTGAAACCAGCTGGATTTTAGACATTATTAAGGGCTTGCAAAGCACTGACCTTAGATTATCTCACTGGTCCGCACAACTCTCTGAAGTAGGGACTGTTACAGATGAAGCTGAGAGGGTAAGTGGATCACTTGGAGAATGCCAGCGGCAGAATTCAAATTCAGGTCTTTGCAGTTCCAAGATCAATATTCTATCTACTGTGGCACTTTGGGGTCTCCAGACAGGTGCAAATGCCATTTAAACTGCGGCACATTATATCCCAAAGAGATCTTAAAGGAGGGAAAGGGACCCATATGTGCAAAAATGTGGCAGAAATTGGAAACTGAGTGGATGCCCATCAGCGGGAGAATAAGTTATATATATGAATGCTATGGAATATTTTTGTTCTATAAGAAATGACCAGCAGGAGGATTTCAGAAAGGCCTGGAGAGACTTACATCAACTGATGCTGAGTGAAATGAGCAGGACCAGGAAACCATTGTACACAGCAACAACAAGACTATATGAAGATCAATTCTGATGGACGTGACTCTTCAACAATGAGATGATTCCAGTTGCACTTGTGCAGTGATGAAGAGAATCCGCTATACCCAGAGAAAGAACACTGGGAAATGAGTGTGGTTCACAACAAAGCATTTCCACTCCTTCTGTTATTGTTTGTTTGCATTTTTGTTTTCCTTCTCAGGTTTTTTCTTTCTTTCTAGATCTGATTTTCCTTATGCAGTGAGATAATTGTATAAATATGTATATATATATATAAATAAAAAGCTATAATAAAAAATAAAAATAAAAAAACTGTGGCACATCAACACTTTTTTTTTATTTTTACAAAAATTTTCCAATCTTTTTTTTTATTTTTACAAAAATTTTCCAATCTTTTTTTTTATTTTTACAAAAATTTTCCAATCTTTTTTTTAAATTTTTACAAAAATTTTCACATCATCACTTTTCATATAAAACCAATAGTTGGCAAATCTAGTATTTAAATGGCGAGAATGCATCCAAGACTTGTTTGGGTCCTTTGAAGAATGTTTTGCAACCCGATTTCCTTTAAATCTTTTCTGCTACTGGCTAATCAGGAGCATCAACTGTTGCTCACCTTAGGCCCTGCAAGGCTTTTTCAGCTGGTCTGGCACATTTTGAGCTACCCCGATACATGCAAAAGTGTAAAGCTGAGACACACGGGATAATGCGAGGATTATGGTCTTCAAATAAACAAGAATCACTTTGGGATGGTAGGATTTGGGAGCTGGGAGAGGACCTTGGAGAACATGCAGTTTAACTCACTCATTTTACACAAGGAACTGAGGCCCCCAGTGATGCGCCCAGAGATGAGGCAAAGCAGACGTGCTTGGGCTCTGATCTGCTATCTTGCTATGCCATGATGAATCCTAGCTAGCCAAGGCTCTGTAATCCTCCCTTTTAACTGTCAGATGCCCTCAGCCCTTCCTGTCTCTAGAATAGGGGTCTTGGCAATATGTCTTTGTCATGGATACCACTGTCAGTGACAACCAGGTAACTGCCAAAATGGTTGTTACCATATTCTCACCTCCCACTCTTCTCCAAACCTCAAATGCAGCTTCTGGCGCCAGATTCAGCCTGAAATTGCGCTTTTTCCAGGGTTACCGTGGGACCCTAAATCGCTAAATCTAGCGGCCTTTTCTCAGCCCTCGTCCTTCTCCACTTACCTTTTGAGACCACGGACCACCACCTCTTCTCCTGGCCACTGTCCTCCCTGGATCTTGGTGGCTCTCACCCCCATGTCCAAGCTATGACAAGGCCTGTCAGTTATAGCTTTCCAACAAGTCTTTTTTTTTTCTTTTTTTTTGACGTGACAGTTGGGGTTAAGTGACTTGCCCTGGGTCACACAGCCAGGAAGTGTCTGAGGCCAGATTCGAACTAAGTTCCTCCTCCTTTCAGGGCTGGTGCTCTGTCCACTGAACCACCCAGCTGCCCCTCTTCCTTCCCTCCTCTGACACTTGGATCCCTCTGGTGTTTTGGTGACCCTCACCACCTGATGTTGGGACTATTGCAGTAGCTGCTGCTGGGCCAGCCTGCCTCGTTTCTCCTGCTCCAATCCGTCCTCCATTCAGCTTCTAATTCTCTAAGCACACAGTAACGCAGCGACCTTCCCCACTCAGTGAACTAGTGACTCCCTGTTGCCTCCAGGCTTTCAAAGCCCTTCCTAGCCTGGCTCCCTCTCCTACCTTTCCCGTCTTTTCACACCTAACTCCCTCCTCTCTGATCCAGGGACAACGGCCTCCGGCCATTCCACAAGCGAGATACGGGGTTCCAAGCATTTCTCTGGCTGGCCCTCCTCCTCGATGGAATGCTCCCCCTCAACTGCTGATGTACCTGGTTTTGGGTCCCATCTTTATAAGGCTTCCCTAACGCCTCTTCATCTTGTTTATAGCTTACTTCGTACATGTTTGCTTGTCTTCCCCATTCGATTGAAGGCTCTCCGAGGGCAGGGACTATCTTTTGCCTCTTTGTGTCTACCCAGCACTGAGCACAGCGGCTGGTGGGCAGTGGGGGTTCGATAAATGTGGATTGATTGGACAGTTCTCTTGTCTGATGTCTACTTTTCATTATCCCAGTCCCATGCCCTCGATGGGGATGGTTTCCCCACGGCTCTCTGAGCTTTCTTCCTTTTTCTCTTGGTGATGAGATCAACTAATCATTTCCACGTAGTGCTGTGGGTTCAGTTGATTTGTGTCCAACTCCATGACCCCTTTGGGGGTTTTCTTGGCAAAGATATCAGACTGGTATTGCCAGTGGCTCACCATTTGCTTCTGCAACTCATTTAACAGATGAGGGAAACCGAGGCAAGCTGGGTTAAATGCCCAGAGTCACGCTGCTGGTCAGTGTCTAAGGTCACATTTGAACTCGTGAAGATGAATCTTGCCGATTCCGAGCCTCGTGTTCTATCCCCTGCACCATCTAGCTGGGTCTATTTCTAGGCAGATGGCTCCCAAATCCTTCCTCACTCTCCTGATCTCATAGATTCATTACTGGAACATTAAGCCCCCCTCCATCGGGCCAGGCCTTAAAGGTACAAAGAGAAAAGTATACGAGATACAAAAGGTAGATCTGAAGTGATTTCACTGGAAGGGCGCAGTGCCGGAGGGATCGCTTCTGTAGACACAAGTGAACTCTGAAGGAAGCAAAGCAGAGGGGGGAGTGGGACCCAGACATGGGACAGCCTGAGGGAAGGCCGTGGTAAAGACGACGCAGTGTTGTGTACGGGCAAGAATGCAGCATGGGCAAAGGACAGTGAGTGAGTTCTGAGAAGTCTGGAAAGGAAAGCGAGAGTCTAAGCTTGGGTTTTATCCTACAGGTAAGAGCAAACACCGGAGCTTCCTAAGGAGGATGTGAAAGGTCACAGGTGTCCAAGCAGGGCTGTTCTGGAGGGGGAACATGAAGGTGACTTAATCTGGGGCCACGCCGACACATGTGCTTGCACAATGAAAAGGAGGATCCCGGTAACCCCCCCACCCCACCCCGCCACCATGCAGGGGCTCGAGCCTCTGAGAAGATTCAGCTAGTTCCCCAAAGGCTGAGCTAGGAACCCAGTCGAGGAGCATGGTTTGCATTCGCAGACACACTCCACAAAAGCCCCATGCTCGACAGAAAAGGGATAAAGGCTTGTGTCACAGCTGCCCTGGCTGCTAAACAGGGTCTGCACATGTGACAAGAAGGTGCTGCCAGAGTAAAGAGAGCAGAGCCAAAGGACCAGCACACATGCCAACTATAATAATGTAACTGGAGACAACTTGAAACAACAGAACCTGGGTCAAATGCAAAGGACAAGGTTGGTACCGAGCTTTTAAAAGCTGAAGCACACATCCTTCCTTCCTTCCTGTTAACAAACAGTTAACCACAGAAGTGAGACATGGCCCATCAGTCTCAATCATTACCCCCCCCCTTTTGTCATGGCACAACAAAGGCTTCCCAAAAAGCTCCCTTGTAAAGCACATTCCCAGAAAAAAAAAGTCTGACAGACAACAAAGTGACGTGTTCTTGGACAGTATGGCGGTAACATTAACCATTCTTGTACATGGTCTATTTTGTGGCCTCCTGCATGTCCTTCCTCAAGAATCCAGTGTCCAATAAAGCTGAAAACATAAATCACCTAGGAAAGAACTATTGGGAAAAATGGAAAGCAGCCTGGCAGAAACCGGACTTCAACAAACATTTTACAGCATATTCCATAAATATAAGTATTAAGGATCATACTAAAAATTTTTTTTTAAAAGATATTACCTTTAACAGTACTATAATTAGGGGACAAATTCTTTACCAACAAAAGAACAGAGACAATTATAAGAGACAAAATATTTTATTACATGAGACTAAAAAGGGTCTACACAAATAAAAATTTAAATAACCATAATTTTCTTCAGTATCTCTCTGCCATTTTCTCCCATAGAAGTATTTTTTAAATTAAAAAAAAAAAAAACATCAAAAAAGACCAAAAATATCTGCTATGAACAATACTTGTAGAACTCTTACCTCTGCAAAGGGACAGGGACGGCTTCTTATATCTTTTTATTATAACCATGTTATGTTTAACTTTGCAACATTCAATTTTGTTTAATTTACATTGTTGTAGCCGTATATACTTGGTTTTTTTTTTTTAGTTCCATTCACTTTGTATTAGTTTATCTAAATCTCACCATGCTTCTCTGTATTCAACAGACATCATTTCCTACAACACAGTAATATTTCATCATATTCACATACTATAATTTGTTTAGCCAGTCCCAATCCATGGGCAGCTGCTCTGTTTCCAATTCTGTCATCACAAAAAGCTGCATAAATAAAATTGGTGCACTTAGGGTCAAAAGGGGAAAAATAATTGTTCTTGTGTTAACTCTGATGAGGATTTTATATCCAAAACATATGGATAACAGAAAAATATATATCAAAAGACAAGTGATCAAAGGATGTGAGCAGTTTTGAGAGAATTATAAATTATTAATAAACATATGAAAGAATGTGTCAAATCACTAATAAAGAAATAAATCAATGAGCAAATATGAAAACCTTAAAGTTTCACCTCATAACCAGTGAATTGGCAAAAATGATAAAAGATGGGAATAATCAGTATTAGAGAGGTTGTGAAAAGACAGGCACTCTGAAGAATTATTGGTGAAATGTAAATTAATGCAATTTATTCTGGAAAGCAGGAATTTTGCAAATAAAGTCATTGTACAATGTATATATCCTTTGAGCCAGAGATTCCCTATGAAGCACATAGATGGTCACCAATAAAAAAAGAACCAAAACCACTAAATTATTTATATTAGTTTGTGTGTGTCGGGGGGATTTTAATAAAAAAAACTGGAAACAAAGTAGATGCCTATCGACTGTAGGATGGCTAAACAAATTGTGGTCCATGAATAGAATATTCTTGTGCTATAAGAAATGACAAACACGACAAATACAGAGAGCACAGATGACTTATGTGAATTAATGGAAAGTGAAGTAGAGCCAGGAAAATAGACACCAGGATCACAACAATGTAAATGGAAATAATCACACAAATTGGAAACAAATGCAGTAAAACAAAAAATTGGCACTCAAAGAAGTGATACCAAGACATGTCCTCCCCTGCTTTGCAAACATGGAGGGAGAGCACAGACATAAGGCATTGCAAAGAACAGAGTTTAAAAATACGTATTTGTTAAATTTTGTCTTTTTCTTTGTCACAAGAATTCTTTTCTACAAAAGATGATTCTTAAAGGGGGCAGGGGACACTATCAAAAATCTTCCTGAAGAAATTATGAACATTTTTGAACCTTTATTTTACTACTGCCACTACTTCCTTGTGATTATAGTACCTGTAGAACTTTTATTTTTGGCTGAGGCAGTTGGGGTTAAGGGACTTGCCCAAGTCACACAGCCAGGAAGCGTTAAGAGGTGGGTCCTCCTGACTTCAGGGCCAGCACTCTATCCACTGAACCATCTGGCTGCCCAACCTGTGCAACTTTTGCTCAAAGGCTTTAAATAAAGCATTTTATAACTTTCTTCCAAAATATCTTCCAGAATGGTTGAAACAATTCACCAGCAATGAATTAACTACGCCTACCTTCCCTCCAAGCAGCTTTTCCTTCTTCTTTGGCTTGTTTTATTGAATATTGCTTTTAGGTTTTTCAAGTATTTGGGGGCTGATTACTGATGCTTCCATATCTTTGGCCCTTTGTCTATAGGGGAATGGTTCTTGAAAGACTCACGTGTATTCTCTACGTCAAAGATGGAAATCACGTTTATCAGATATTTAATGCTAAGATTTTCCTTCAATTCACATCTATTTTTCTGCTTCTAATTGCACTGATTTTCATGCAAAAGTTTAAACATTTCATACAATTGCAACCACCCTCTTTGTGCCATATGACCTTATGGGTTCATGTCTTGTCATGAGTCTTTCTTTAACCCAAAACTGTGAAAGACATGTCATGTTTTTTTAAATTTTCTTAAGTGTAGGGTTGTTCGTTATTTTTAATTCAGATCATTTATCCATTTGGACTTCATAGTGGCATGCTGAGTTTCCACCAGACTCTATAGTTCTGGTTTTCTCCGATGGTCCTGGTGAATAGAGGGCCTTTCTCTGCATATTATGGGGAAAGCCTGGACCTGGAGTTAGAAAGATCTGAATTCAAATTTGACCTCAGATACTTATTATCTGTGATCCTAGACAAGTCACCCAACTGGATTGCCTCAGTTCTGTCATCTGTAAAATGGGAAAAAAGTAGCACCTATCTCCTAGGATGCTCGTAAGAATCAAGTGCTTTACACAGTGCCTGGTGCATATGAAGCATGACACAAATGTTATCTGCTATGATGCAGTTCATTGACCTAATGACCCTGTTAAGGATGTTACGGCTTCTCCTATGACTTGCCCCTTTACTACGCTGACCCATTTTTCCCTACTTTGTCCAGCACCAGGCAGTTCTGCGTCACAGCAGAGCGTCAGACTGGCTAAGGCCAAGCCCCCTCCTCTCTACTCTTATTTCTTGACCTTTTAATCTTCCAAATGAATTTTAGAATTATTTTATCTAATTCTACAAATAATCACCCTGGAATGACTGGTACAGTATGTACAAGTCTGACCTTCTCCCCAGTTATCTGCTTTTGTTGTTGTTGTCAGAACTACTTTGTAGCCATATTTAAGACATGTCTTTGTCTAGGTGGCTGGACTCCTAGATGCTCCATGTGACTTATCTTAAACGGAATTTTTCTTCCTTCCTCTTGCAGTCCCTTTTTTGGATGGCTTTGTTTAACTGTCTTTCAAGAATGAAAGCACTTTGGCTGTATTTGCTGGGTCAAAATAAATAGTAACAAAAAAGTTTGTGATTAAAAAAAATAAAACAATTCTTGTTGAGAGTGCTCAGGAAGCCCAAGTTTAATGCACATCAGTGCAGAATAGTACAGCCTTCTGGTCAGTGAGTGACCAGCAAAGCAGAGGTCCACACAAACACACACTGCCCCACCCGAGGCCTTTGAACAGCAGCAGTCTAATCAGGAAAACGGTGTGTCCCCCAGAATCCAGGCAGCTTAGACCGTCCAAGCCCCGTGAATGGGCTCCCTGGCCCAAAAAGCATGCAGTCGCCTTGGATGAATTTGATTCAGAGAGCACAGTCCCAGCGGGCCTTAATCAGGTCCCCGGCCTTCCTCGAGCTAAGTCTCTGGCACCTGCCTCCAGTCTCATCAGGTCAACCATTTTCCCGGTTCCAGGACACTTTCAGAGTCATGGGCTCCTCACAGCAAGCAGAAGCTGGAAACCAAGGCTGGGGACAACGACCTCCGGGGACTCTGGGACTCAGACTCGTGGCTTCTTCCTTCGGTTCTTGTGCCCAGCCTGGGCCCCGCGACGGGCGGCTTTCACCAGCCCTTTAAATTGTCCTTCCATCTTTGCTTTTTTCCTGCAAAGCCAAAGACAAACCGACAAGTTCTTCATGCACTGCTGAAATTCTGTTTGTTTCCCATCTATTCCTCCTATTATTTGCCTTCACAGGCAAGGGCTGAGACTCCTGGCAGGGCTCCCTCCCAGCCCCCCCCACCCCGCTCTGGCTGCCGTACCTGTGGTTGAGCTTGGCTTTGTTGAGGGGGATGTAGGCATAGGGGTCCGGGCGACCTTTCCTTTTCACGTCACCTCTTCCTTTCTGTTCAGCCGGAGACAAAGAGAAATTGGGGGCCAGAGTCAGCCCGCCAGCCCCCTTTCCAGCCTTGCCCTCCCCTCCTGCCTACCTCTAGACCTTAGAAGGCATAGCCAGGAGGAGCCCAGGGCTTGCAGCTCTTAACCAGACACAGAGATCGTCTCCTCTGTTTCTTTTGGGCCCAGGAGCCCCCGGCCTCCAGGCCCCCTCCCACTTCCCAAACAAGCAATGGCACATGAAGATGAAAAGGAATGAGTGGGGTCACCAGGCCCCTTCCCCAACCTCCCTACACCCGAATCCGGCACCAGGGGCCTTGCCCTGGCACTTGTGGCTCCTACCTTGGCCTTGTAATCGGCCCCCGGCTTCTTGGACAGCGGACGGTGGATTCCAGACCCTCCGGCTAGAGAGAGAAGAGATGAAGAGAGGTCTCAGAGCTCTGGTCAGAATGGCTGCCTCTCCCAGAAAGGAGCCCGAGGAAGGTGCCTGCAGAGCTCGGCAACCCCCATCCCTAAGAACCGCGTGTGACCACTGCGGCCCAATGGAGGAGCTGGGAGGGCCAGGCTGCGGCCTTGCTGGTGGCATCTGCCTCCCCCAGCATCTGAGGGCTGCCCGCCCCTCCCAGCCGTCCTCCCCTGATTCTAACCACCCTGTGGGACAGGCATAGATGGAAACCACAGGGCACTGAGAGGTGGAAGGTCCACAGGAGACAGGACTGGGCCTGGAGAGGCCGAGGGACTATCTGGCCCACTGGGCGAGTCCCTTCACTGGCTGCTGTAAATGGCACCTGCCTCTCAGGGTGTTGTGAAGAACAAACACAGAGACTAAGCCCTTAGTTCAGTGTCTGGTATGCAGTCGGAGGGCCTACTCTGACTCTTGCTATGAGCAGGACTAGCTGCCTTCTTTCCTTGGGGCCTCAGTTTCTCCCAGTGACTCACCCAAGGTCCTACCCAAGGTTTGGCAGCTCATCCACTTCCTAAACACTCAAGATCACACCTCAGCCTAACCTGCAGAGTCCCTCTAGCAAGGGTCAGGTCTCACTCCAGTGTCCAGAAGCAGCTGCGGAGATCCCAGAATTCCCAAGCCATAATGAGGGATCCTAGAGGGCGCCAGGCCCACCTAGTCATTTATAACTGGAGAAACCAAGGCCCCAAGAACAGGTGACTCATGGCAGCACAGGGCCTGAGCCCGGCTTTCCTAAATCAGTAATTACTTTCTAACAGCTGTTTCCAAGCCTGTTTCCTGCTAAACTATGACGGGAATAAAGCATGCTTGAACAATTATGAGCAATCTTGCTTCCAACACTTCAGCAATGGCAGCCAGGACACGGGGAGTGAAACAGAATGGGCTGCGAGCTCCTCTGGGTGACCTTACACCGGGCCGCCTCCTCTGGTGGGCACAAGGATGGGAAGAGCAGGCCCAGCTGCCCAAAGCTTTGTGCCACAGATAGCAGCTTCCGCTCCTAGGAGCCCGTGCCATTCCCAGAACCCAGCCAGATGAGGTTCAGCTCCTCCAGAGGGTGGTCTGAGAATGCCAGGGGCACCCTGAGCAAGAATGAGGGGTTGGGAAACAGGGACTTCCCCTCTTTTTATTCTGCCCCCTTGTCTCACTTGCCCAACAAAGGTGGGGACCAGGTATCCACCCAACTGGTCCAGGGCGTGCTCACCTCTATACTGGGGCGGGGGCTCTGGCTCGTCATCATCATGGTCTTGACAAAGCTTCAGTTTCCGGGCTTTTTTCTGTGAACAGAGAGGAAGATAAGCAGAAGATAGTGCCAGCAATGGCCACTGGATCTGCCCCTCCACAAGCCTTTCCTCTATGCCCCTGCTGGGCCAAGCCCTATGAGAAGCACAGTCTCTGCCCTGAGGAACACAGGCCACTGGGGAGACAATGTTCAAGTAACCACTTAATCCCCAAGATGGATGGAGAAAGGGGGAGGTGAGTTGGCTGAGGGAGAGCTCTGGGGTAGGCTTCTCTTCCAGAGCAGTGACTCTCAGCCTTTGAGCTGGAACCCAGAAATAAGCCAGTTATTTTCTGCAGCAGGCACCCACTCATGCAAGATCCCATCCCAGCTGATGCCCTCCTGACAGAGCGGCCTTCGTGAAACTGGCAAAGTGACAAAATGCTAAGAGGTCCTCCTCGCTCCCCCCGCCCATATCTGGGGCTGAAGAAGGTTCTGGTCGGTGCCGGATGACCCTACTGAAGATGACTTCTCGCTGTGCCCGAGTCCAGGCTTCGGACCAGGCCGCTTGCCTGAGCTCAGGCAGGAAATTCAAGAGGCCCCACAGTGGCAGAAGGGATACTCACGCTCAGGTTGCGTACTTCTTGCTTGAAGTCAGTCACCTCCTCCTCTTCGCCTGGTCCCAAAGAGCAAGCAGCGTTTCAGTGCCCAGGGTGGGAGGCCCCTGTGCTCCCCCCCCCCCCGCCTCTGAGATGAGAGAGAACAGGGGACTTTTCTCTGGGGAGGCCGGGCCCCATGCAGCCCGCGCAGGGGGCCTCACCATGGAGTTTTCACACACCTTTAGCAGCGTCCTCCTCTGGCTGCTCTGGGTCCTCCAGGATGATCAGGCGCCCATCCGCACTGAATTTGAAGTCGTGGTCCTTCTTCTTCTTGGAGTGCACGGCGGGCTGCGTGGCTTGGGAGAGAGTGTGCCCAGGCGGGCAGGTGTGAGGAGGGCAGACGGTGCAGACCGGCAGACGGTGCAGACCGGCAGGCCCCAAGCCCCCCGGCAGCCAGGCCCTCTTCTTACCTAGGACGCGCTGGGACACTTTGGGATCCAGGAAGTTGAGGGGCTCATCGCCACCGCCCTCCTTCAGCCAGGCCCTGCTCCTCTCACGTGCCAGCCGCTTCTGATCCCTGCCCCGGGCTGGCTTCTCGGCCTCCTCCTCCTCCTCCTCCTCCGAGTCAGCCAGAATCTCCTCGATGCTAGACAGAGGGGAAGGAAGGGTGGGCCTCCTGTCCAGCCTAGGGCAGGAGGTCCCAAGCAGGGGAGGCTGGGCAGGGCCGTACCTGTCTCCTCTGACTGCAGGCTCCTCTTCCTCTTCCACAGAGGCCTGCTGCAAGGCCCGATGCTTCTTGGAGCGCGCCTCGGCTTTGCGGATGTTCACCAAGACTTTGTGGTAGTCCTCAGGCAACAGGCCCTTCACCAGCTCAAAACTAAGGGAGCAAAGGAAGGCGTGCCAGTCAGAGTGCTCCTCGCCAGTTAGGTGCAGCCCCCTCCCCAAAGCCACAAAGGCCTTCCACATTGCTCTTACTTCCCTGGAAGCCCCTATCCCAACCCCTCCCTCCTCACTAACCCAAACTTGCGGATAAACTTAGTAAACAGGCTCCTGAGCTTCATCCGGAAATGGCGGCGCATGTCATCTGTGAGACTCCCGATGGCTCCCATCTGTCAAGGCAGGAACGTGTGGTTACACAGAGGGCAGGGTGCGCCAGGAGCCGGCTTCTGAGCTACGTAGCGAAGCCTGGGCACCGATGCTCCTGAGCTGTCTGTGTTCCCACTTCTCAGACTCTCACCAGTGCCCCCTGTGCCGTCACACCTCCCTCGTTAGCAGGGATTGCACCCACTGCCCGGGGGCCCCTCCCAGTTCTCTATCCGTTCTCCCCAGCCAAGCACGAAGCCCGCCTCCTCCAGGAAGCCTGCCCTGGCTGCTCCAGCTCACAGCCATCTTTTCCTCCTCAGCACCCCCTGCTCTGTATCACCCCATGCCCGATTCTGCCATGCTCATGCCCAGGGCCGTCTGCAGCCTTTGTGGGTGGTGCACCTACAACCAGGCAGATGATGACCATACAGAAAGAGCCCTGAGTCAGAGGGAGGGAGAGCACGGAACGAGGCCTGGGGCCCGGCTGGGTCACTTCATCCCCCCTAGCTGCCCACTGCCATCCACAAGGCTTTTCCCTCTGGGGGTAAAAGATGCCCAAGGAAGGTGGGCTGCCCGGGGGCCAGTCCCCGGAGCCAGGAGCGCTGCATGGGTCGGCTTCCCGGGCTGGCACTTACCATGGGCTGCAGGTACCTAGCCAGATGGGTCATGTCCATGACCAGCAGCACCACCTTGAGGAAGCCCAGGGCAGACTTGACCACATCCCGGGTGCGGGAGGCCAGAAGCAGGCACACGTTTTTCAGTAACTCTTCGATGGTGTCCGTTCCCATCAGACCTGCAAGAAAGGCCCCGGCTCCCCATCAGTGATCCCTCCCCCTCCCCAGTGACCCCAATCCCCACCTCACTCACCCCCACGGGGAGACTGGACAGACGGACACCGGAACCCGAGGAGACTCAACAGGCAAAGTTAAGCTCATGCTGAATAAAGCAGAGGAGAAAGAAGCTGCTCTTGTCCCCCTCCCCCTCCCTGTTTCTGGCGGCCATCTCATCCTCGGTGGCGCTTCCCAGAAAGAGCAGCTCTTACCCTTAAACTCAAAGAGGAGGTGGGTGAGGGCCAGGACGCTGCAGCTGATCATGGTGACGGAGCCCGCCAGGCCCGGATAGATCAGAAGCATGTATCTCTGCAAAGCAGCTGCAACAACAGAAACCAGAGCGGGGTTGTCGGCCATGGGTTCTCCTCCTTCCCGTCCGGCTCTCCCACGGACCAAGAGGCAAAGCTGTGAGGAGGGTTCTGGCCAAGAAGTGGCCACTGGTTCCAGCCCCTGGACACTGCCGGACCAGAGAAGGGGACACTCCCGCCCTCCACAACAGCCAGAGCTCAGGCTCCAAAATAACTCCCAAAGACAAAGGAAGCCGCTCCCAGCTGAGCCAAGCAGCCCTACCCCACGAACCAAACCCTCACCTTCCTGGTTGGAGTCAAACCGGAGGAAGGCGCGTCCCATCTCCGCCAGCAGCACAAAGGCATTCTTCCGCGCTCCTACCGACACCTCCTTGGTGCACAGAATGACCTGCAGCAGACTCCCCGTCAGGCCCCTGCGCTATGCGCTGGGGCACCCCCCCCATTGGTCCCAGCCCCACCTCAGGGACCAGAGCAGTGATGAAGTCCTCGTGCTCAGCCGTCAGCTTCTTGATGATGTGGATCAGGCACTTCAGACGGGGCTGGGGGAGAGGGAGAGGGAGGCACTTCAGGGGGCATCTGGCTTTGCCCCTGGTTCCCACTGCTTCAATACTGGGAACACCCCTCCCCCCCACCCCCATGCCCCCCATGCCTCACCCGCTTGGCGGGGGAGGAAGTGCTCCGCAGAGAGTCCAGGAGGGTTTTCTTCAGGTGTCCCAGGTGGCTCTGAACGAAGCGCTCTCCAGGACCCTCTGGGCTGGCACACACCTCCTCCAGTACCCTGTAGGCCTTTTTCTGCATCGTGTGCTCTTTACTCTAGGGGAATGGAAAGGCAGCTCAGGAACAAGGAACATTTGCCAGTTTATTCAGATGTTCCTCAGTTGCTGAGCCCCAATAAATAAGGAATAAAGGTCACAAAGAACATCAGACACGACAAATTCAGCCCTACAGTAGAAGAGCCCGATGGAATGACGCA
Source organism: Sminthopsis crassicaudata (assembly GCF_048593235.1). NCBI lineage: Eukaryota > Metazoa > Chordata > Mammalia > Dasyuromorphia > Dasyuridae > Sminthopsis > Sminthopsis crassicaudata. The sequence continues at coordinate 610,427,018 of NC_133618.1, forward strand.
GATGAAAGCAAGCAGAGCCCCCAAAATACATGACAACTGCAACATTGTGGAAAAAAGTAACACCGGACAGGAAAATGTGGGTCTGACATGAAGGACATTAGGACCAAACCATTCAAATTCTTCCTCTCTGCTAATGATCAATAACCGTTAAGTGACAGTGGCACAGAGACAGTCATATCACTTGGCAGTTTTCAAGAAATGCACTTTTTAGGAGAATCAGTGTTGCAAACATTTACTGTGTCAAAATATAGTAATTAGAAGTTAAAAAGGTCGGTCTTCTGTTGCCTCCACAGCACAATTTAATTTTGGTGTTCCCTTCCTTTCCATGGAACCACTCAACTTCTAAGACTCAAACTTGGTCCAGAGGCTCCGCCCTCATATACCTGATCCCTCCTGGCCCTGCCATCTTCCACAAAGCTGGCACTGAGGAGCTCACCTCTAAGTAGGGGCAGATGGTACGGTACAGCTTGCTGATGGAGGCTTCGTCAGCATGAGGTGCCATGGCCACAATCAAGTCCAAGATGGAGTGTCTGTTGAGGCAGGGAAAAATACAATCGGTGTCCAGGGTTTAATTTGGGGCTAGCTGAGGCGGTGGCTAGCTCATGCGTGAAGTCCATCCTCCGATGAAATTAGCATTCGAACTGGAAGTTCTATGGGTAGAACTACCCGAGTGTCTACCTCCAATAGTTGAAATGGCCAGGGGTTAAGTCTTGGGTGGGTACTATGTATGAGTCAAATGAAAGGTCTTCATAGTTGGTACACGAGGGGGCATGTGGCCACTTGGCAGCACTGACACCCCCCAGCTCCCCTTCAAGTGGAAGGGAACTTGTTGCTTCAAACTTCTACAGGATAAGCGTGGGATGGCTCCATTTTAAAATGAGCTTCCTCAGGCTTCCATTTCCCAGAGACCCTGAGGAAGAAGGTACCTGCCCATCATCCCAGACCAGGAGAGAAAATGTCTTCCAGCCCATTTACCTGGTAAAATCCGAGCTGGCGGGATCAAGCACTTTCTCGCTGGCTTTATCCAGGAATCCATTCACCAGCTGCAGATCCATGAAGAAATGAAATACCAAGAAGCCAGGGTCCCCACGCCCCATCTCTCAGTCACCAGCCTAGCCCCGAACCCGAAGATGATCCTCCACCCCAAAGGCTTTGGAAGCAGAAAACCATTCAGAGCCGAGCCCAGCAACGCCGCAGCCTTCTCTGAGCTCGTGGAGTCCCAAGCCCTGGTAGGGCTCCTGATCCCCCCCTCCCCAGGCCGGACCTCCCCCCGCTCTTTCCTGCAGCCTGTCCAGGCCCAGGCTCACCTCTGGCTCTGTAATGCTGAGATAAGTTTTAATGGTGTCCAGCACGGCCCGGCGGGGAGCAGTGCCTTCCCCATCAGCGAGAGGCTGTCCGTACACGTTGAAGAGGATAGGCAGAAAGTTCTTGGCAAAGCGTCTCACTTCAGCACGGTCCGCTTCTGCTTCCGAGACCAGCACCAAGCACCAAAAAGGAACAAGGAGCTTCATTAACCCCAGATGCCTGTTGCGTCAGAGCCCAGAGATCCCTCCCAGTCACCCAGGGCCTTCTCCTTCACAGAGCCAACAAGCCGCAGCAGGCTGGAAGGTCAGAGCCCAAGTGCTCCTGAAAAGCAGGAACTGGGAGCTACTTCTCTGCTACCATCCTTGGCCGATGACTCACTACATAAAAGGATGGGTACCTGCCAGTCCCTTGTGGCAGACCCTGCAGGTTGCCCTTCACCTTTCCCTTACAGAAGGACAAGCCCCCACTCTTTGGAGAAGGGCACAAGGCAGTGACCTGGAAGGACAGGGCTTCTGGGGAGTAGGCAAAGAGGCGGGACGGGTCAGCCTGAGCCCCTGGCCTCGGATCCGGCAGAAGCCGTACCTGCCTCACAGCCCTTGGTGATCAGCGTGCGCAGCGCCTGGCACACTGTGAGCCGCAGATCTGGACGCTCGCTGATGGTTGTGCCCAACGTCCGGGCAATGCCCTTGAAGGCGGCAGCCACGTCAGTGGGTCTGGTGCAGAATCCAGGGAGCAGGGTCCATATCTGGGGAGGGCAGGAAGGGAAACACATCCCTCTGGGGAGCGGCCCCTCCCTTCGCAGCCCCCCAGCCCCAGCCGGGAGGACCGGCTGCACTCACCTGCCACTGAAGCGTCTCGTAGATTTTGGACTCCATGGTCCTCCCCTCCTGGGCCAGTTCTGTAGCTATAGCAGAAGACATGGAGACTGGGTGATCCCGGCTAACGTTTCCAGGCGGGGTCACTCCCAAGCCCCTCAGAAAACCAAACTTGCCCTTCAGAGAGAAGCCCACTACCTCTGTTCTTCAGTGTGGTCGCCAAGGGCAAGAAGTAGCTTGTGAAGAAACCCAGCCGTGTATCATGGACGTGATCACGAATGACGGGCAGCAGCCAGCTCCGAGGGAAATCCAAGTTCTCTCTGGGGAGAGAAAGATACCAGCCACATGAAACAAAACTGCCGGGCAGCCGGCAGGAAATGCAACTGCTCCTCAGGTCTCCAAGTGAGACCACCACGGCCAATGCCCAGTGCAAGGTATCACCTCTCCAAACGGAGTCCTGAGCACAGAAGGCTGAGACAAGCATCTTCCCTGGCTGAGGGCACCTGCTGAAAGTCACCCTCCCATCCCGTACTTACTCAAAGCCATCGATCTCCAAAGGTACAGCCTGAAGCACAAGCTCGGGGCCCATGCTGGTCACTGCTGCCCCCACGGCCTGGTCCAGAGCCAGCGTGTGAGGAAAGTGTGGGGACAGGCGCAAGTCGCAGAGGGACTGGAGGCACTGCAGAAAGAGGGGAAACCCAGGAAGAAAGCTGCCCTCCAGAGAAGCCTGCTCCAGTAGCCAGGGAGTCACCGCTGTGCCTCACTGCCCTCAGGAACTGGAATAATCTGAATGAGACCACCCCGACTCCCCCCAGGGAAGCAGCCCGTGGAAGCAGCCTGCAGGGGCCAGGTTCCCATCACTCTCACGTGGTTTTTCTGCAGTTTCCCTAATCCCTGATCCAATCCAATAGCCCAATGACAATCAAGGTGCCCAGCCAAGCTAGCGAGGGCATCTCCATTACCAGAGGACTTCTTTAGGCGCTCTATCTTTGCTGACACGTCAAAGCCAAGACAACTTCCTTTATACCTCTTCTCCCTTTCTGTCCTCATCATACCCATCATACCCAGTGACCCGAGCCTCCCTGCCCAGACAGCCCTCCCAGCTGGCATCCGGCCAACTTACTTTCCTCATTATGATGTGAGCCTGTTTCCCGCAGGTCTCAAAGAAGCCACGCAACAGCTGCAACACCAAGTCCCACACTGCATGAAACTTGTACGTCAGCCCTTCTTCCACAATCCTGCCAACGAGTAAGTAAGATCCAAACGTGTCAGGCGAGTGCTCGGCAGGGCACAGACGCTGCTGGTCAGCACAGGGTCTTGGTGGCCAAGAAATGGACCTGAGCAGGAGACACTCTCCGAGAGGGGACCCGCAGCCTACCTCCTGGCCCACAACCTCACACACAGCCCTCTTCATCTGCTCTACTCTGAATACGAAAATGCCCTCTTTATTTAACATCAAGTTCAGTATTCAGAAAAATAAGTTGCTACATTCTGATTTCCAAAACCTGTTTCCAGAAGGCCTTGAGGTCAGTGGCTTTCCTGCCTTCCTGATTTAGCAAGTGTAGCAGTTTTCCAAGAGAGCCTAGACTTAGATAAGACCCTCGACAGATCAAGTGCAAAGGCAGATAGGAAAAAGCTCAGGAAAAATCTTAATGTAACTCAAATCTCTGGAAAGCCAACTAAAGAACGGACCATTGGAAGAAGAGATTCCAAGGCTTCTAAGCTTTGAAATGAAACAAATCAAGTATCCCTCTCTCTCCTGCTGATTCTGGCCAGAGCAGTAAGGGGGAGAGGGAGAAAGAATGGCCAGCGTGGATGAATTTACCATCAGATGTACATTATCGCTGACGCTGGCCAAAGCAAGGGCGGTATGGCAAAGGCTGAGATCCATAGCTCGATAGGCTGTAAACACCTTCCCTGATCCCCAAAACACTCCTGGAGTACTTCCATAGGGTCACAACCAAGATACAAATTGAAGAAAGCTGCTCTATAAAACCTGCGGCATCCTCAGGTGATGCCTTTCTATCCAGTGTTCTCACCTGAACATTTTGGCGATGTAGAGTGGGGGCCCGGAGGCAGAAGATGTCACTGGGCCGATGTCAGCCACATGGGGAGCAATGCACTCGGTGAGAAGCAGCTAGAGGAAGGGAAGTCAGGAGACATCTGTGACCGATGCTCCCCTCGTCCCCACAAGGTGCCCACCCTCCTTGGGAGGCAAAGCACCCATCCAGGTGTTTCCAGGAGGCCCAAGCTTAAGCAGAAAGGTCAAGCATGAGTCTTGGGTGAGTGGCAAAAGGCAGACCCACCAACCACATAATGCTGTGACCTACACCAACGGGACAGTTCCAACCAGACCCCAGACTCCAGGCACAGGTAGCAGAGACCCCCTCCCTGCCCAACAGCATCCACGTAAGAATACCTTGAGGCTCTGGGTAGCGGCTATAGCCACCTGTGCATGAGGTGAAAGGAGACAGTTCATGGCAGCCCCAAAAAATCGAGGTAAATGCCCCATACCAAGGTCCCGCTGCAACCTGAAAAAACAATGTTTCAACATCTCTGGGCCCCCAAGGGCTACGAGACTGAGGTCAGCAGTTTCTTGCAAGCAAAAAAAAAAAAAAAAAAATCAGATAAGAGGAAGAAAACTCAACAAGTTTTCTATTCTAATTTAATCCTTTTCTCCTCCTGTTGAATACATTTTTAGAAAAATTCTACATTTCCAGAACTTTATACCTGGAAGAGACTTTGGAAAATCCCACTCTTTCACAAAGATGAGGAAGCTGGAACGTCCAGAGGTAAAGCTTCTGGGGTGGCCCATGCAGGGGCAGAACTATTAGAACCATTCCCACTGTCCCTTCCTAAGCCGAATCTCCATTTCCTCAAAAGATAGAGGTCAAGGTAGCTGAGATTTGGCCATCTGCCTCTTTCCCTCCAATTGATGGATAAGATTTAGTTTCCATCTTAGGAAAAAGCCCCCACTTTAGTTCCCATCTCTGCTGCCCCCTGGAGGAAGCATGCTGGGATAGGAGCTCTGGCCTACCTGACCAGGTTAACAAGGGCCTTCTCCATGACTGTAAGCCAGGCGAGCAGGGGCTGTAAGTCATTTTCACTGGGAATGTAGTCATACAGGGCCTGGAGAGAGCAGGACAGTAAATAAAACCAGGGGAACAAGTCTAGGAGTCCAAATTCAACACCAGTAAGTAAAGGACCACACACAACTATCCCCCTCCCCCTGAGCCTCTGGCCGCCATTCTGAAGTGTGGGTATGAAGCAGGTCCAAGGGTCAGCTGAAGGCAATCTGGATCTATTCTAGACCTGGACTTCTAGGCCTGGTCTAGTCCTAACAGGCCCTGGGTCACAGAAGTTTTCACAATTAGGTTGCACAAATTTTAGTCTTAAGAAACCAAACAGACCTGAATATCACTGATAGACTGCATTTGTCTTTATTTTTGCTATCCATTTTAAAGGTTTTTCACTAAAAAGCTTAGCTTCAACTTTTATGTTTGCAAGAAGGAACTCTATTTTAATAATTTTTTAATAAACATGATGTGACTTGATATCCCGAGGGAACTCTAAGTAGGAACTCTGTCTCTAACTCCTGGAATGATTAGAATTTAATATCTCCACTACCTGGCAAGTTCTTCTGCATTCATTCGGCTATTGCAGTGTTGCTGAATGAGATTTGTGCTATCTCTTATTTAACATGTTATTATTCATTCCATGAGGCAGATTCCACCCTGAGGAGGATCATCTGCATTTTCTCATTTCATTGGAAGGCCTCCCTAGCAGGTTGGATGTTTGTTCCCTCAGAACCTATTGCCTCCGCTTCTCTCCAAAGGGCCCTTTCTGGTCTTCTGATGACTCTCGTACCTGTGACTGCTCCCTCATGGCCAGCCCTGACAGCACACCCCGCACCTGCTCTGTTCCAGGAGACCGTACCTTCTTCCCCTCTTCAGAAGGGCAGAGGATGGGCTGCCTTATCTGCCAGCCCTTGCCAGAATGTTGGGGCAAGTCAAGCATGCCGTTCACCCTCCAGGACCAGCAGTCCCTTCCCTGCCCCAGACCAAGCTGTTCCTCTTCCTCTGCACAATCCCTTCAGGGACAGAGCTCCCCATCCCCCTCCTCACCCAGTCCATTCCTCAAAGGCAACAATACAAGCCCAAAGCCACCTCCCCAAGGCTCACCGTTATGATCTGGGCATTGAGTTCCGCTGAAAGGGTGCCAGGACTGGGCTTGGAATGGAAGAGACTATGAAAAGCTTGCATGGCACAGGCAGTCACCAACTAGGGAAGAGACAGGGGCTCAGTCTCCAATAGTCAGGGACTACTGGGAAACAAGCAATACAAGTGAGGGAAGGATGGGGCAGAGCTCTAGTACTGACCTAGAACTTCACCCCAACAAGCTGGCCCTTACACATAGAACACACAGTTTGGGTACAACGATGAGATCAGTGCTTTGTGCCCCCAGAGATGTTTTCTTCAGAGATACAGAAAGTCATGCAACTGGATTTCAGGGACATCAATGTTATTTTAACACAACAAGTCTGACTTTTTCAATAATCTTAGGTCTCAAATTAAGAAAGGAGAGAAATCTGCTAAATTCTGTAGTCAGAAGTGAGAGGAAGTCTCAGAGTTGTTGAGTTTGCACAACACCATGAGTGGAAGTGTTTCCTTAACTCTTGACTATGAAGCAGAATCCCCAAATCTCAGATGGGCCAAAGGGGTCCTTTCAGACCTTTGAGATGCCAAACCAGAACCCCCATCTGCATTCCCCAGAGACTGCCAAGGAGTCTTTGCTTGACCACCTCCACTATGGTAGCTCATTTCTTTTCTGGAAGACTTCTGTTATATTAACCCTAAATTTGCTCCCTGCTACTTGCCCCCCTTCCTCTGAGCCCCTCTCTCTGGGGCCAAAAAGAAACCTAAATCCTTTGCACAATTCAAACACTTGAAGGAAGCCATCCTGTCCCGCCACCATCTCTTCTGTCTCTGTCTGAGACTTCCTCAGAATTCCCTGCTCTGCCACAATTTCCAAAATCCCATGAGCATTAGGCCCTTCTGCCATGCTAACTAACCCTGCCCGGCCCCTCTGGCTCACCACGTGGCTGAGAGTCATGACCCTCAGCAAAGTCTCACTGCAGCTCTTCACCATGCCCGCCGGGAAACAAGGCAGCAGCTCAGTCAGCAGCGTGAGCACGTGCAGGGTCGTGGTGGCCTCCTTGGAGCCTGGAGGAGAATCAGAATTGTGATCCCCCGGGGCTCCCCGCAGGGACTCAGACTTGGGTGAGGGGCCAGGGCTAGGCACTGCCCCAGAACCCCCCCACATCACATGGACTTCTCCAGATCGGGCTGCCCTACCTCCGGACTTCTCAATCTCCTGGATGCAGAATTTGGCAGTGGAAAGGGCGGCCGGGTGATGTGAAGGAGGCTTATCTGCGAAGAGGAACTCGCTGCCCTTGAGGACGGAGCACACCCCGTGCTGCGCTGCCTTCCGGACCTGTAAAATAGGCCCAGGGTGGGGGAAGCCAAGTTAGTGCCAGGCTGGCCCCCTAAAAAGGCATTGGCCAGCAAAGATCTCAGTGCTTATTTAGGGGAGGGTCATGGAACGTAGGGTCCCGCCTTCAAGGAGTGACAATCCATGGGGGGAGTCAAAACCATCACTCACAAACTTGGAAAACAGGGACTCAGAGGAGGTGCTCTGGGATCTGGGTGCACCCTACAAACATCTACGATGTCCCCCCTGAACAAGTTTCAGTTTTCATACCTCCTAGCTTTCAAGTGGGATTAGTCCTTTGTGCATCCCTGGAGACTGCCTGGGGAATGCAATGGGACCAGTTTCCCATGGATTTTAGTTCACGTCATAAAATATTAAACTGTCTCCCAATCTTAGTTTAAAAAAAAAAAAGAAAAAAGGAAAAAAAACCCAGCTCAATTAAACATGACCCCAAGAGGCTCTCAAGCTGCAGGGAGAGTGCCCTACCAGCCCCAACCAGAGCTGCTGGCTCCCAACCAGCCAGGCTCAACCCCAGTCCCACACTTCTGAGAACAGGAGAGCAATGAGAAAATTTCACCAGGCCTTCCTCCCAGGCGCAGGCTCACCTTGGGTTTGGCGTGAACCACAAAGCTTAGCAGCCCATGATAAATCTGCAGGGTGACCGGGTAGCTCCAGGCTGTCAGATCTTGCTTTCGCAGGAGAGTGGCCAGGCAGGAAAGGACCTTATAGAAACAGCAACATGAGCATCACCCACCTGAAGTCACACAGAACTCCCCACTCCACACAGAAAGTCCAGCTGCAGGGCTTGAGAGATCCAGAGAAGAAAAAGAATCTCAAAGCTCTCAATCCCAGAGAAATTAAGGGTTCCACCCCCTTTCTAGGCTCCACATGCCACCTCCACTTCCATATCACATAGCCTCCCTCTGCTCTCTTCTCAAAGGCAAAATCCCCTGCAGAGAACGAACAGAAGCTGGAAAAATCACCCATCGGAGTGCCGCTGTGGAACCAGAGCTGGCCTGAGATGACAAAACATCCATGAAGGCTTTGGAGGTGTCCGAGAACTTCTTAATGAGCACAGGGCTGGGAACCCTAGGGAGGAGGGAACACAGACTAGTGAACAAGCTGGGCTCTCTGGGACTCCAAGATCCTTTCTCTTAGTATTCCTTATAACGATATATTTAGCATCAATATAATGAACTAAATTTTATTAGCAACTACCTACATTTAAATAAGTTGACATCAATGAATAAAGTACAATTTTGCAGTCACTCCCTTAAATGTCCATTGAATCCTAGCTTGTCCATTTTTGTTAACTTTTCTTCTTATACACTTAGAATTAATATGGATTATATTTTAGGGGTTTCCCCCTCACTTTGTGACACTCAAATTCTTTCCCTCTTTTTTTATATTTCTATTTGTGGCATTTAATTGCCTTATAGGAGTTCATTACATTTGTGAACCACAATTTAACTGTTCCCCTATTAGGCATTTAACTGTCTTCGAGCTTTCATAATTACATACAGTGCTACTAGGAACACTGTTGAAAAAGCTTTCTTTTTTTTGTCTTTTGATAACTTTCAATGTATATATTCCCCAGAATGGATTCATTAAGTCAAATGGTCGGAGATAGGATGATTTTTGTAACTTTTATTGTGTTCTAACATACTTCTCAAAGACTCTGTATGTTATCAGTTCCACTAGCAATAAATAACTGGATCTATTTTTTCCACAATGCCACTAACACTGAGTTTTGTTATTTTAAATGATTTTTGCTAAGGCAGTAACTTAAGAGTTGTTTGGGGTTCTATCTTCTTTGATTACTGATGATGAGGAGGATTTTTTTGAGCTATTAATAATTTGTTTGCTTTTTAAAACCATCTATTGATATCTTTTGGTCATGAATATATTGGTTCATGAATATATTGTTAAGATTTTGTTTATTGTTAAGATTTTGTTTTACAAAAATTTAATGTTGTCAAATACATTTGTTCCTAATTCTTTCGGTCTGCAGAAATTAAAAAAAAAAAAAAATCCATCTACCCTCCACAACAAAAGTAATTATTGTATTCAATTTGAATTCATTTTTTTAATATTTATTTTTTGTTTGTCTATTAGATAGTTCAGGTGAATAATCACCCCACCCAACTTCAATTTCCACACAATTATTATTTCTCATTTTAATTCTGCTATTTCCTATATGCTTATCAAACCACTAATCTTGTATATATTTAGCTGGAGGCCTAGGGCATCTGTTCTGTTTCAGAGACCTATTTCTGCTTTACTTGCTAATACCAGATAACTTTGATGATCACCTCCAGGCCCAATGTGTCACTTAATTGTAGAATTCTTTGTGGTATCAAAACTTATTCTTGCTGTCCTTTCCCCCATGCCAGAGGAGCCTCATTTTGGAGAACACAATCGTCACCCAAGCTACCAATAACTAATGTTCCTTAAGCAAGAGCTCATCTTACCCCTGGGCTCCACACAAAACACTGTGATGTGAAAAGTCTTCCTCATTCCATCTCTGCCTTCAGTCTCTAGCAATCAGGAGCCCGTACTTACCGCTTCAAAACCAGATTCAGCAAATAAACCACAGCAGCTAAAGATTCTGTAGACTCTACAGCTTCCATTGTAGTCATCTGAGGAATAGATAAAAAATAAAGTGAACAGAAGCCTGGCTCACCAGATGAAAATTATTTGGGCATGTGTATAGCTATGGAATTAAACAGTGGAGAAGGCCAACATGTGCCCAGGGATAGTATTTATTCTCTGAGATCTTCAGAACCCAGGGACACCCAAGAGAAAATATGGCAATACAGTGGTTTTTTTGTGTGTGGTTTTTTTTTAAATAACCTGGCAAATACTATCAAATCCATTGGAAAATACTACCCTTCTTTGTTTTTATATCTCGAGGTCTATGTTATGTTATACCTTTCAGACCCACTCTGTTGAGTAGTGTTTGAGAATCAAGTAGGGTTGAACTACAGAGCTTCTATTGCATACCCCCAACTCACCAGGGCAGCAAAGTATTCTGTTTCAGTTTCCTTTCCTCCCTGGGAACGGATCACTTCTGTGACAGCAGCCAGGACTGCACAGATCTAGAAGGAAAATAGATCTATGAATTAGACACCATCATCCCACCAAAACACACCTCTCTCTTCTCTCTTGGACAAATTAATTTTTTTCCCCTAATAGTATTTTATTTTTCCCCTAATTACATATCAAGACAATTTGTAACATTCTTCTTCTTTTCCTTTTTTTAAATTAAAGCTTTTTATTTTTCAAAACATATGCGTGGATAGACAGAATCAGCTACATCCAGAAAAGGAACACTGGGAAATTAGTGTAAACTGTGAGCATTGTTTTTTTTTGTTTTGTTTTGTTTTTCTTCCCAGATTGTTTTTACCTTCCGAATACAATCCTTCCTTTGCAACAACAACAACAAAATTCTGTTCTGCACATATATATTGTACCTAGGATATACTAGTAAGACATTTAATATGTATGGGAATGCCCATCATCCAGGGGAGGGGGTGGAAGGAAGGAGGGGAAAAATTTGGAACAGAAGGGAGTACAAGGGATAATGTAAAAAAAATTACCTATGCATATGTACTGTCAAAGAAAATGTTATAATTATAAAAATTAATAAAAAAAAAAATGCGTGGATAATTCTTCAACATTAGCCCTTGTAAAACCATGTGTTCCAATTCCCTCCCCTTCTTTCCCCATGTTCTCCCCTAGATGGCAAGTAGTCCAATCAATATATGTTAAATAATGGTAGAAATGTTAAATCCAATATATGTATATTTATACAATTATCGCACAAGAAAAGAAAAAGAGAAGCAAAATAAAATGCAAGCAAACAACAACAAAAAGAATGAAAATTTTAATATTCAATTTTACAAGATTTTGAGTTCCAATTTTTTCTCCCTCCTTTCCTTCTCCCCTTCTAAAAACGATACACAATTTTATATTGGTTCTATGTGTGCTATCATGTAAAGCATTTCCATATTGTTGCAATTATAAAAGAAGCAGATCAAAAAGAAAAAGACACAAAAAACAATAGTAGGAAAAAATAGGCTTGCATCTACATTCTGAGTCCATCAGTTCTTTATCTGAATGTGGATAACATTTTCCTTCCTCAGTCCTTTGTACTTGTCTTGGATCACTGAGTTATGAGAATAAACAAGTCACTAATAGTGAACAACACACAATGCTGCTGATACTGTGTATATTTTCCTGGCTCTGCTCATTACATTTTACATTAATTTGTATAAGTCTTTCCAGGATTTTCTGAAGTCCATCTGTTCACCATTTCTTACAGCACAATGGTATTCCATAACTTTCATATACTATAGCTTGGTCAGCCATTCCTAAACTGATGGGCATCCCATCCCCTCAATTTCTATGTCACCATGAAAAAAGATGCTATAAATATTTTTGCACTTAAAGGTCCGTTTCCATTTTTCATGATCTCTTTGGGATACGACCTAGCTGAGATACTGCTGGGTCAAAGAGTATGCACAGTTTGATTGTCTTTTGGGTGTAAATTCCAAATGACTCTCCAGAATGGTTGAATCAGTTCACAACTCCATTAACAGTGCATTAATACTAGACAAATTCATTTGTAACCAAAGCCTAGCTAAATTAGTTGATACCAAGGTTGAGTTTTAGAAATCAAACAAGCTAGATCCCCACACCACCCTCAACCAAAATCCTAAGAGAGCCCCCAGCCCCTACCTCTTTGTGAGCAGCCGAGTTGGACTCCCAAAAGCGTTGCACCTTGCTGAAGGTGACATTGGTACAGTCAGAAAGGCCGCTTAGAAAGGTGGCTGAAGATTTCTCAGAGAGCGTTGGGTCGGCTTGATCCTCCATGAGGGATTGAGCCTTTTCTCCCAAAGGGAGAGGCCCAGCTTGTAGCTCATTATGCAATTTGAGGGCATCGACAGTTAGATCACTTTTTTCTGAAAAAAGGAAGCACAGGGTTAATCCTCATAGGACAGAGGTCATTGTCTCTACTCTCTGCCTTTCTAGCTATAAACACACTCAGGTCTCTCGCTGCCACCACCTCCACCTCTCCCCCCTCTTCCCCCTAAATCCCCCAAACAAGTCCCTGGGTTTTCCTTTTCACTAAACTCTCTCCCAAGTATGGTTCCCCTGGCCCTATTTCCTTACTCTTTACTTCTCCCTCCCCTGCAATCTCACCTCTTTCTCCAGCACTAAGTCACTCATCAATGCTCCAATGTTCATCTTTTTTAAGTTCTCAGAAGCATTTTACTCCACTAAACTGTCCTTCCTGCTATCTGATTGTTCCTACTCCCAGATATTCTAAAGACAGGCAAGTGCTCATTTCTTTTTATACTCTCTCCTCTACTAATCCAACCAGTGGTTTAATAACTACTTCTATACAGATATATCCCCATCCCCATCGTCGCCTGTGTCCTGCTTTGATAACAGCTGGCTGTCCCACACAGTAGACACATCTAAAATTGAAACCAGCTGCTACAATTCCTGTCGTTTAAGTCAAAGCTTCTTAAGCTGCAGGTTGCAACCCCATATGAGGTCATGCAACTGAATATGAGGGTTGTGGAATTACAATTTGATACCAGGTAGATTTCCATATATATTTTATAGATCTAAATACCTGGGATCCTGTAAAAATCTCTTGGGTGAAAAGGGGTCACTTTCCATTTCTTGAGTGGACAAAGTTTAAGAAGCCCAGGTTCCAAACCTAAGGATTATTCTTGAATTTTCCCCCTCCCTGGCCACCCACAGCCAATCACTCACCAGTCCTAGCTAGTCTACCTCTACACCATTTCTTGTGTACGTCACCCTCTTACCCTGTCATTACTTGCTTTTGTTCTGGGAACAGTAATAAAGTCAGCTCTACCATTCATAGAAAGGACACTTCAAGGAATCGCTCTACGGCTCCACTGACCATCCTGTGACTCCTTGATCAAAACATCTCTCCTTGACCTACACAGGATACTTTCCCCTAGTAGAGTGTAAGCCCCGAGGGGCCAGAACTGTCTTGCTTTTTTTTTTCCATCCCCAGCACTTCATTCCACACCTTTTCAGTCTCTCCCCTTTGTTTGCACTTATTCCTTCTTCGCCTCCAACTTCCTTCAAGGCTGCCTCTTCTATCACACTCCCTCCCCTTGTCAGTATCCTCCTTCCTCTTGAAATTACTTTGTATATCCCTTATTTACTTGTCAATCGATGTCCCAGAAAGTAAATTTTGCAGAACAGAGACCACTCTGTTCTGTTTACGCAGGAAAGCCTAGCACAGGCTCAATGAATGACAGGCACGATTACTTCTTCAATCATTCAGATAAGAAATGTATCTTCTCGGTATTTCTGACTCCTCTCTCCAACCAAGTCCACGAATTTGTGTATGTTTTAAAAAGTAATGTGAGAACTGTATTTTAACATTGTAACTCTTCATTTTTTATTCATTTTATTTTATTTTTTATCTTATTCATTAAAAAATTAAACTTCACCAGACTGCCAATGATGTCCCTCCCTCCCCCCTCCCTCCTCTCTCTCACACTCTGGCCTTATCAGTTTCCAGAATTCTGTCAATTCTATGTCCACATTTTCTTCCCCACTCTCTTCTTGGAGCCCCTCATTAATTTAAATGAACTACTTTGTTAGTTACTTCATAGGTTTCCCTTCCTCAATTTCCCTCTTCAAAACATTTACAACCAATTGTTCTTTGACGTCATACTTTAAAGCTCTAAGGTTTTCTATACTCTAGCAAATAACTCAATTTCAACTCCCTGACCCCGCCTCCTTGGCTTCATTTAAACTCTGCTCCCAAACCTCCACACTTTCTCAAGGGAACAGAGGCACACTCCTCGCTTCGAAGTGACCCAAACGTGGGCGCCCTCCTCCGCAGCCGTCGCCACAACACTCCCGCCGCCCCCCTCGCGCACACTGCACTTCTCCATCTCCAAACATTTCCCGCTTCCGTCTGTTTCCGAAGCTGAGAACGCCCCTCACTCGAAGCCCCTTCACCCCTGACTGAACCGTTTTCAAATGCTTCCCCGGGATCGGAGAGACCGTCCCCCCAGTCAGAGCAATCCCACCCTTCCATGAAACACCAGAACAATCCATAAAGCAGCCTAAAAACTTTATTTCTAAAAGGTCCTGCTTAAAGTTTACGTGCTGGAACACGCCTCTTACTGAAGCATCCTGCCTTTCCTACTCTTCTTCCCTTATTTATTTATTAATTCTAGTCTCGGAATTCCTGGACGCCCCTGGGGGAGGAGTTGAGCGCCCGGCTCCTGAAGCCCCCCCAGGGCCCCGCTCCAAGCCAAAGGAGGCCCCCAGGCTCTAGAAATTCTCCAGAGCCCCCCCCTCCGTACCTGAGGGCCGGCTGAAGAAGCGACTCCGCGCGGCCTGCCGGTGCCGCCGGCCTTCCGGGTTAGAGTCGCTGCTGTGGCCCTTCTTCCAGCGCTTCAACTTGGTGGAGGAACCGGAGGGTAACTTCCCAGACCGCCCCATGGTTGGAAGCTGACCGCGAGGGCGAACCCGGCTAAACTTTCAGCTACCCTTCCAACACACGCAGAACCCACGTGTGGCTCCGAGCTCCTCACTTCCGCTTCCCACGAGTCACTTCCGGGTCGCTTCCCTGGTTACCATGGAGAAAGTTGTCAACATCCGGCTTTGAGAGGAAACGCCTTAGTAGCTATCTTAGAGAATCTTTATACCTGACTTTCTCCAACCTTTGGGTCCTGAGACCCAAAGTTTGCACTTCTCAGAATTATAGAGGGAGCTTTTGCTTATGTGGGTTATATCTATTGATACCGAAATTAGAAATGAAAAATGATTGCTGTTCTTATTGACCCGATTTGGGGTTTTCTTGTGAAAGATTCTGGAATGATCAGCCATTTCCTCCTCCGGCCCATTTAACAGACCCGAAGACCGAGGCAAAAAGGATTAAGCGACCTGGCCAAGGTCCCACAGCTGGGAAGCGTCTGAAGCCGGATTTGAACCCACGAAGATGGGTCTGACTTAACTCCAGGCCCAGCACATCCACAGCGCCCCCTAGCTCAGACAAGGTTTTTGTTTGTTTGTTTTCTCATTCATAGGGATAATACTGCATCAGTGAGTAGCTGGTCTACTTGAATGAAAAAATGAGCAGTCAGCCAGTTTGTAACTGACTTGAGATGTCACACACACATATATTTATGTATGGTACACAGTTTGTAAATAACTTTGTACATTGCCTTCCTCCATATCCTATGATCTCCTTGAGGGCGGAAACTGTCTTTTACCTTTTCTTTTATCCCTAGAACTTTGCCTATGCCTGGTACTCAATAGGTGCTTAATAAATGTTTATTGATCGATTATTGATTGATTGATCATTTTAATCCAATACTGAAATCGAATGGAATCCAATCTAACCCCCTCATTTAACAGATTCAGGAACTGAGGGCTCAAAAGGTTGAGTGAATTGTCTAAAGCCACACTGATAATGACAATAATGTGATTGGTGCATGTGATCTATTTTATTTTTTAATTAGATAAGCAACAATGGCATATTTATAACCTGGGCTAGAACCAATAATCGAAGGGGAATGCAAGAAACTGCCGAGGCTACAAAGCAGGCAATAATTCTAAGATTTAACACTTAATAGTTGTCTGCCCCAGGTGGCATTTTATCCTAAGACCTCCAACCTTAAGAAAACTGGTAAAGGGAAGAGAAAGGAGAAATTGAAGAAAAAACTCACGAATCTCATTACATTTCACTCACAGTATAATGGTGGGTTGGACGACTAGTGCCTCACTGATAACATGTTACTCCGTGTTCTTTGAATGACTCACCATAGTGTAATTTCCCCATTTCCCAAACCATTATGGAGGTTGGACAATTTTTTTTTACTACTGAATTTTTACTACTGAAAATGCTTCCTTTTTTTTGAAAACTTAAAATTTAAGTATTTTCTGCTTATCCACCTTTCTTCTGCATCCTGCTTTTTCTATCCCTTGCTCCTTTTTTTTTTTTTTTTTTTTTTTTTTTTTTTTTTTTTAAGCTCCTAGCACCTTCCCCAGGTGGTGTAGTTAATAGAATGCTGGACATGCTATTCTAGTCAAGAACACCTGAGTTTAAATCCAGCCTCAAGACTTATTATCTGAGTGATCCTGGCCAAGTCACTTAGCCACTGTCTGCTTCAGCTTCCTTAGCTGTAAAATGAGGATGATAAATCCTGAACAACAACCTGGAAGGGATGTTATAAAGATCAAATAGATAATACTTTAAATGATGTAGTAAATGCTTAACAAATGCCTGTTTCCTTCTTGTTTTGGGGCTTCAGAAGGCTGAATGCATGTGAGTCAAGAATTCCCCAAAACAACATTTTTGGATTTGGAAAATATAGAACTTCTTTTTGCTTTTCTTTGTATCTCAACTGTTTTAACACACAGCACTTAATCAATGTCTGTTGACTAGTTGATCTGATACAATCCCCCTAATTTTACAGACAAGTAATACCCCATAGCAAACCTTGAGGAAAGGAGAGTCATGCTTATTCTCATTGGTTAAAATTAAAATAGATAAGCTGTAACAGAGAGAAAGTTATAGAGAGAAACAGGAATCTGAGAAAGGTGAAAACTTGTGAGAAACCATTTGACCTCCAATCCTACAGTTTTCCTTTCCCTGGTGATAAGAACCAGATAATCTCTATTTGGAAGATTAATTGAGCATAAGAAACTTTAGGACTTTTACCTACAGTAGTAGCATAGTCCCGAATTTATTCTTTTTACTTTTCCCTGGATCGGAATACACAATTTCTATTTTCAGTGGATCTGTAAATAAGCAACTCAAAAGGGCAAAGGACACAGTGGACTTCACTCTGCTACACACAGCCATTACCTGCATGACTGTGAGCAAATCACTTCAGCTTTCTGATTTGCTTGGATTAGGTGGTCCGGTCCCTAAGATACTTTTAATTATAATTTATAATCTTATCATCCTGTGTTTGGTTTCTGTAATGTTTGGCCAACTAATTTATGGAACTAGTTAGAGTTTTGAGCATCTCATATTTGTCTGATACATAATTTGATATCTTTGTTCATACAGGTAGGAAGATTTATTGACAGACATAACTGTGTGTGTATAAATGCACACACATGCACACATGAAAACACACACAAAAAAAAAATATACATAGGTCAAGAGAAAGACAATGACTTTGCCATTACAGCTTAGCATTCCCTGTAATAAGACCCAAGGGGTTTGGGGCTCCCCCAAAACACACAAACAACAGCAATAACAACCACCACCACTTCAATCCAGGGTGACTCAGACACATATAGTTTTGTGGGGTCTCATTGATTCTACCTCCTGAAATTGATTTCATAGAGCAGGATCCCCATAAGGGAATTAAATAGTAGTTATAAGGACTTTGTAATTTTAAGTCAGAGACTTGCTGGATTTTTAATTCTCTTTGCTAGGAATGTAGGCTTATAACCTCTGATATGTCTACAGATTTGGCAGCCTGGTTTTTACGAGGAAAAAGCAGTGGAGAGCAAGCCCAGTGGGAGCAATCAAGAGGGAGTAGAGAAGAAGGCTCAGAGCAGAATCCTGGGGACACCCATGTATAATAAGCATGACCTAGTTAAAGATCAGCTAAAGAAATAGAGAAGGTCTGAGAGAGAGGAATAGTGTCATGAAAACCTATAGAGAAGAGAGTATAGAAAAGAAGAGGGTGATTAACAGAGTCAAAGGCTGCAGAGAGGTCAAAAAGGATGAGCATTAAGAAAAGGCCATTGGATTTGGTAATTTAGAGGACTTTGGAGAAATCACTTTCTGTTATGGGCCAGAACTCTGCACTTGAAACAAGGATTCTTACAAGATGTTAACTCAGAGTAATTGATAAAGACAATGGTTATCTAGTTTAGCATGGTGATTAATGATTCTCTAGTTCAGTACATGTACTTAGTACGTAATATAGTTCTACAAGATTCACACCTATGTTTTATTGTAACACATGTAAAATGTATGGGATTGCCTGTCATCGGGGGGGAGGGAGTGAAGGGAGGGGGGGATAATTTGGAAAAATGAATACAAGGGATAATATTTTTTTAAAAAATTACTCATGCAAAAAAAAAAAATTCACACCTATGATGATGTAATTATAATAGCGCATATGACAGCCAGCAGGGACTGAGACACAGATTCATTCCATCATTACCTTTGTGGTGGCTAGAGGCTGAAGCACAAGTCCTGGGACTCAGAGATTCATTCATCTCACACCACCGTGGTGGCTGGCCTCCTGCACTTCCTCAATGAGACCAAGGCCTCTCTGAAAGGCTCTCCAGAAAGCTGCCCAAGGCAAGGAGACAATAAAGAATTTGAACTTTATCACTGGCTATTCTCATGGTGGTTACAAAGCAGAAATGAAAGCTGCTCCAGAAACCTCCAGAAAACCAACAAGAACACTACTTTCAGTTGAATGATCAGGCCAGAAACCATACTTTAGATGAGAGGAGAAGTGGAGAAATCAATTGTAGATGATCTCAAAGAATTTAACCACAAAAGGAGATCAATGGGACAATAAGGGGATGATGGATAGATAAAGTGAGGATTTTTTGAGATGGGAGATATGGTTATGTTTCTTGGCAGAAGGGAAGCAGACAATAAACAATAGATATTGAAGATTAGTGACCACAGAAATGATAGAAGAAACAATCTGCTGGAGAAGATGGAATGGATGGGGTCACTTGAGCATGTAGAAGAGTTTGCCTTGGGGAGGAGGACTACCTCACTGTGTGACACAATAGTAGCAAAAGGCATCTGGGTGATGTGAGTGAAGGAAGAAAGGAGAATAGAGGCCTCTTGGTGAAAGGTCTCAGTGTTTTCAATGAAATAAAAGGCAGTATTCTCAACTGAGAAAATGGGGCAGAGGGAGTTATTGGGGGGATTCAAGTAGGGATGAAAAGGTTTGGAAAAGCCACTGTAGTGAGACAGTGGGCCTCTTAGGGAGGTATAAAAATTGCCTTGCTGCAGTGAGGACCCAGTTTAGATTATCTAAATTTGAAGTGGATCCAGTCAGCATGGTTTTGTAATTTTCTCCATTTTCATTTAGCAGCAAATGAGTAGTAGTGGATGGTCAGAGTGAGCTGGAATTGAGACTTGGCAGTGTGAGATCAGTGATAGGACAAGGGACTCAAGAGAAGGCAGTTTATAGTTGAACTGACATACTAAGAAGAATATATACCAATCCAGTGATGGAGGATGGGCTTGGAAGTATTGATGAGAAACAAGGGCAATCAGCGAAAGTGTAACTGGTACAGAAAGGGTCCAGGAAGATTGTGTTATCAGAAGAAAACCAGGTCCCAATGAGAACCAAAAGATGCAAGGAGTGATAAAAAGATTTACAATGAAAGCTACATAGGGAGCAAGCATTCTGGAGAGCACAGTGGAAAGAGTGGGTAGCTTTAACCTGGGGTTTTGGTAGGGTTGGATTGAGATAGTAGGACAGTGATGACCTGTGAAGGTTCAGAATCATTTGAGATGGCAACGCTAAGACATGGTAAGAGTTTATCAATTATTGAAGAATCATGGATGGATGGGTTCAGGCAGAATATTAATATTTCTAGGGTTGGGTCTTCTTGAGGTGTTAGGCAGCTGAGAAGAGAGGATTCACTGTGTTTTTGAGAGAGTTTATGAGGAGAGAGAATGTTACATGGCAGCTATTCTTACTGTACCATCTTATTAAATGACATTGCTTTGAGCTTAATGTTGTCCACTGTCTGACTGTTTAAGGAAAGCTCTCTGGTGAGCCTTTACCACAGTTTTAGGAATGCTGGCTCACACGGCGCCCTAATACCTGGAAGAATAGGCATGGAACCTGTAAAATTATGAGAAGGAAACTCAAAAGGAGTTGCTATTGAGAACCACAATCCATCAGGAAGATAGAATTGTTTCTAGCTAAAGGAGTTAGAAAAATTATTTCAGAAAGTGATGATAAATAGCATAGTGATCTTAGAATCATGCAAGAATGGTGTGACACTCATATTATATACCCCGTACTCATGACAAAGGTAAGACCAGTGTTTCTGATCCTAGATGTCTGAACTCTACTCCCTCTAATGTTTTTCTAGTATTTTTCACAGGCCCATGGAAATAGAGGGGGGAAAAATCAGCCTACAATCAGACTGGGGCTTGTGTGCTGGATCTGGAGCCTCCTTTTCTACCTTTCCTGCATCTGGTCATGTTTGCATGAGAGTGGCAGCCCATGCAGGAAAGGTACCTGGAGCCTACCTTTCTAACATCTCCTATCTCTAATGAAGTTTACTCTTCTCTTTGTCCTTCTCTCAAACTCTCTGTTTGCACCCTTGATCTTTCCTTCAGAAGTATGTCTCTTCTCATTGTCTCCCTTTCTAATCTTTTGCTCCTTTTTATCTACTGGTTCTTTCTTTGCTGCTTAAAAACTTAATCTGATCTCCTTCATCCTTAAAAGTCTTTTCAAACACTTCTAAAAAGGAATGCATATTTAGAGCTTCCATTTCCTCAATTCTCATTTCCTTTCAGTTTGGTTCTGATCTCATTACTTTGCTGAAGCTTCTTTCTTCAAGGCTGTCTCTGTATTCCAAGCATCTAATAGTAGGCACTAAATAATGAGTATCGAATTGAACTAATGAACTAATGAGATAGAGTCCTGGTACAACATTTCAAGGTACCTGAAAGACAGCAGATAGCTGATTGATGGAAAACCAGATGCCATCAGGTAATCAAAAGTCTCCTGTGCCCTAATAATGTCCTACTTCTGGAGCCATCCCATTTCATTGTTACGGCAATTGCATGGATTCTCACACAGAGGAAAAAAGAAAGCAAGGATGAAAGACTAATAGTTTTGAAGTCCAGGGTTCAAATTTCACTCATCTTCCAATACTTTGACCTTGGACAAATAATTAAATCCCTCCAGACCTCAATTTCCTCATCTATAAAATGGGAAAATTGTATTATATGGCTTCTGAGTCCATAATCCCATTATAAGGGGGAAAATTCCCTTGGTAATTGCAAGAGTTGCAGTGGTGCTTTCTGGTCACCAGAGGGCAATCTTTCTGCATTATCGGTGTTCAGGAGATCATAAGTACATAAAAGGATCAGAAATTATGAATGGTAGCCAGAGGAGTTACCAAGTGTAGTCCTTTCACTTGGCTCCAGGAATCAGCTGCTCTCAAAATTAAGTCTGTCTCAGGGGGGCCCAGCCCTGCAAGGTCCATTAATTTGGACAGTTTAAATACACCCATGCATATACCTACATGTACATACAGGCACAGATATATATATATATATACACATATACATATGTATATATGTATGTGTATATATATATATATGGAGAGAGAGAGATACACAACACAACATTTATTCTGAAAATTGAAAATTTCATTTGAAATTTAACAGACACAACACTAAGCAGATCTTTGAAATACATATTTATTATTATAGATATAATTTATTATGTATGTGATAATAAAGGATATTTCTAATGGTCCTGACTCTGGCCAAGGGACCTCAAAATGAGAGTGTAATACATTTTTATGAGAATAGAACAAAGAACAGAACAGAAATCACCTAATTAGCAAACATCTTAGGGATGAAAAGTCATGGTGACCAGAAAGCACCACTGCAACTCTTGCAATTACCAAGGGATCAGCTCACACTATCTCTAAAGGCATGCTGTTATTGTTCAGTCATATACAACTATTCCTGATCCATTTGGAATTTTCTTGACAAGGGTCCTGGAGTGGTTTGCCATTTCTTTTTCATTTGACAGACGAGGAAACTGAGGCAAATAGAGTTAATGACTTAAACAGGGTCACACAACTAGTAAGGATATGAGATCTGATTTAAACTTGGGTCCTTCTGACTCCAGCACTTTATCCACTGTGCCAAATGTTTTTGTAAATTTACAGGTCCTAATTACTCTGTGAGGTCCCTGATAAGGGTATATTTAAAATAATCCTTTCCACAAAGAGAGGGTTGGGGCACCCTCATGAACTGGAAAATCCTTGTAAATTTTTTTTGGCTCTTCCTTTGTATCAAAGAAGTCTGAAATTTTTCCTTTTCCTTTTGTGGAATATTAACAGTACGAAGATAACATATATTGATATTATATAATATAAATTTTGTATTTCTGAGTTTCTAAAGGTTTTCTGAGTCGTCTGTCGTCTTGTGTTATCTACAGCTTCCACAAAACTGCCCCCCTGATTTCCATTTAATTTCTAATACCAACCCATGATATACCAAAATTGTGATGGGGAAAGTCGCTACATGGAAAGAATAACTGTACTGGTGACTGGAGAATTCAATAGGATCGCCTTGGTTTTTAAAGATGGGACAAGGTCAGGTTGCCCCAGCTTCTCGGAAATATCCCACAGACCTTGCAGGAGATGCTGAGACAATGTTTTGTGGGAGTATTGAGTTTATGGGAGGACAGGGTTTTTTTTCCTTTAACTGGCAATATTATATCCTTGTTATCTACTCTCAGAGAAGGAGAGGATTATACTTTAGCACATCTAAGCTTTTCCACCCAAACCTCAGAGAAGAGGCTTCAGATTTAACAGAATTGTTATAATATAAAATTAAATATAAAATATAGAATCAAAAAATAAATTTCCTCACATATAAGTAGATATATGCATACATATATGTATGCATACAAATAATGAGACACACATATATACCTGTATTTCTATATTTTCACTAAACTCTAATGGAAATTTAGCAGTCTTGTATTTTATACTTATAAAAACTTTCTTCTTTGAAAGGTTTCATCAGACACACAAAAAAGATGAAAAACTCCTAGTGTAGATGAAGGGTAGATTTCTCCTTTAGTTGACATTTATTTAATCAGGTTGCTGTTGAGGAATCTGAATGGAAATGAGAAGAATACCAACTATTCCTGTCTGCTCACTTCCTGGGCACTTCCTGCCAAGACTTGGGTTAAGAACAAGGGTTCTTAATCTTCATATGTGATTGACCCCTTGGGCATTTTGATGATACCCTACTGCTTCTTCTCAGAATAACATTTGTTCATAATGGAGAGAAATGATAAATTTTAGTTAGAGGTTAGTAAAAATGAAAATGCAATTTTTTCTCTAAGTACATGAACTCCCAAATTTTATCCACAAACCGCGTAAGAATCTTTGATTTGGACTAGCATATATCTCACACAGATATATGTGTGAGAAAGAGAGATTAGGAGATGAGAAGTCCAAGATATTAAGAACTAATTCATCTAAATTGTGGTATATAAATGTCATGAAATATTATTGTTCTATAAGAAATGATGAGCAGGATGATTTCAGAAAAGCCTGGAAAGATTTAGATGAACTGATTTTGAGTGAGGTGAGCAGAACCAAAAAACATTATACACAGTAACAAGAGTTATGTGATAATTAACTGTCATGAATTTGGCTCTTCTCAACAATTCAAGGCAAGCCCAATAGACTTGGGCTGGAAAATGTCACCCACATCCAAAGAGACAATTATGGAGACTGAATATGAATTCAAGCATGGTATTGTTTTTTTCCAATAGTGAAATCAAGTTTTATTGCTATAGAACAAATACAAAGAAGCATAGTATTTTCACCTTTTTATTTGTTTGTTTGTTTTTTCTTTCTTGTGGTTTTTCCATTTTGGTCTGATTTTTATTGTACAATATGACAAATATGGAAATATGTTTCCAAAGGATTGCACATATATCTGTATCAGATTGCTTGCTGTCTTGGAGAGAGGAAAGAGAAGGGAAAGAAGGAGAAAACTTTAGAATACAAAGTCTTAGAAAAATAGATGTTGAAAATGATATTTACATTTATTTGAAAAAAACACTATTGAAAAATTTTTAAAGGAACTAATTTATCCATTTATTTATCCACCCATTTATTAAGCAACTTCTATATACTAGGTACAGATAACATGATGTCACCAAAACCAACTGCCAAACAGCTTCTGACAACAGGACAGACAAGCTGACAAAGCAGCTAGCACAAGTCCAAAAGCCTCAGGATGTAATTAAGGATGTAATTCAAAACTGTTAAGAAAATAAATTCACAACTTTAAATTTTTCAAGAACAAACTATTACCTTCATCAGTATTGCCGAAACCTGATTTGAAACTGGACTGGCTCTCCCCGGAAGAGTAAAGTTCACAAAGAGGTTTTTATACATCAAAGACTATCAATTAGAACCAGAAATAACTTGTAGAGTACAACCAGACAGGATATAATTCAGAATAGGTAAAGCTGCAGTTAACTCCTCTGAATTATTAAAGCCTTGCAGATAAGCCACACTTGGCCTTTGTAGTTAAAACAAAGGAACATTGCAAGCTTAAAATAACATTCCAAAAAGCTAAAAATCATTTTGTTGGCTTTTTTAGGGAAGGCTTAGTGCTATTAAGAATCAGATCTTTTTAGTTCTTTATCATCTTCAAACCATTAGTCCTGTTTCTAGTCAGGGTCCTCTGACCATCAACAGTTACCTAATGAAGAATGGACCTTACTTCTTTGCCCACCAATATTGTCTGACAACCAACTGCAGCCAATGATCAAGTAAGCCCCCAAGCTTCAGGGGTTGCAGTGGCCTGCCTCCCACACACACTTCTATCCACTCAGCCCTCTTACCATACTCTAGGGGAGTAATCTTTGGGCAAATGTGGGGTCTGTCAGCTGCTTCTGCAGGTGCTGAAGCTCCTTCCTCGGCAGCCATTAACGACCAAGAAAAAAAAAAAGATTCTCATCACCAAAGTCCTTGGCTTTTTCAAATGGTTCAGTGTTGGAAATAGATGATTTTATCAATACAAATGACATAAATGGAGTTGAATAACCATTTCCTTTGCCATAGCACTCCAAGAAACATGGGACCTTTCCATCTCCCCCTATGCAAGCTCTTGATAACAGCACTGTCTTGTCTTTCTGTTAGTACAGTGCTCTTGAGCATTTAGTAAATGCTTTTTCATTCATTCATTGTTCTTCTTCATTTGTAATGGTACATAGCTTCCATGAGAGGGTCCTCAGTGATAACAAAGGGGGTCTTGCTATGTATTGGATACCCAGATAGTAATGTTTGCCCTATGATTTAGTTTTGTTGGTTTTTAGAGCTCTGAGTAAATGAGTGACTGTCAAACCATGGCAGGAAGGAAGTGAAAATAATGGATACCAGGAAGGAAGATGGAAGATGAGAGCCACGTAGCATGATGAGAAAAGAGAGAAATCTGTATGAGATATTTTTTTATCTATATAGCTATTTCCAGAGTTTGTACTCTTGGAATATTTGTCATTCTCTCCATCTCTCTTTCCCTTATCATTGCCAATCCCCTTACCCTCCCTTTTACTCTCTCCTTCCCTCCCTTCTCTTTTTCTTGATCTTTATTCCATCTTGCTCCATCTGTCTCTCTTCCTTCTTCTTCTTTCTCCTCCTCCTCCTCCTCTTCCTTCTCCTCCTCCTTCTTTCTCTTTCTTCTCATCTCTCTCTTTTCTCTTCTCTTCCTTCCTCTTCTCCTTCTCTCTCTCTTTCTCTTTTCTCTCCTCCTCCCTCTCATACACACACGTAGGCTCAAACACAGGACTTGCTCCCACTTGGGTTAGGTGAATCCTCCTAGATTTACCTAACAGTATTGGAAGCTGTGATTCCTTTTCCAACCCCATTCTGGTTTAACCTCAGGCATGTGTTTCCATAAGCTGGACAAATTGAGAAAGAGGGATATCTTCAACCTTAACTTGGCTCAAGATAAAAGAAAAGTTCTGTGTGCTTCCCCAGGAGGATATGCTCATATGTGCAGCTTTCTCAACCATTTAGTACTCTTTTTTTCCTCACCAACTGGGGCCTGGGTCAACTTTCTGGAGGTCCTCCAGAATGTGTCTTGGTTTCTGTGGGGGAGGCAAGAGGAGTACCATCATGATGGTCTCTGTCTTAAAGGTCTGTCTCAGTCTGAGAGCTTGTGCTCCAACTTCCAGCCCTCTGTCTTCTCCGAGTCCGTCTCCGAGCCCTTCTGAGTCTGTGTCTGGCCCCTCTGAGTCTGAATCAGTCTCTCAAGAGAACCACCAGGAGCCTGACCAAAGATGGAATGTCTTTCTCTCTGTCCTTGTTGGCTTCTTATATACTCTATTATAATTACATCATTGTAGGTGTGAATCTTGTAGAACTATATTAAGTACTAAGTTCATATTCTGAACTAGAGAACTATTAATCACCATACTAAACTAGATAACCATTGTCTTATCAATTCCACTGACTTAACACCTTGTCAGAAACCTTTTTTCAAGTACAGAGTTTTGGCCCATAACAGTTTATGTTATAGAATTCCCCAAACTCATGAAAATGAATATTTGCTACTTAATGAGACTGCCAAATCTTCAGATTTCATGAAGTTGTACCTTAGGATTAGCTAAAACACTAAATATTCATAATCTGAAAAATATCTTGACTAAAAAGAGGTCAAATCAAGTATGATGAAATTTAACAAGAGAATTAAAAATATCAAATCCATAAATACAGGACTGGAGAAACAAGTCTAGGCAACAGTTCATATAAAAAAGACCTGGTACTCTATAATATATTGATTATAAACTCAAAATAAGTTAGCAGTGTATTACTGATAAAATCAGTATGAGGAATTCCAAGTGTGGAATTTTGCTCCATCTCTTCTCTGCACTGTGACACACTGCTAATGTTATCTTAGACTACAGAATATTATCTAAAACAGTCTACCCTACTCTGCCTTGGTCACAACACTCTTGAAGTATTATTGGAATGTTCAATTCTAAGTATCACATTTCAGGGAAAACATTGACAAGTTGAAATGATTCCAGAAGAAGGCAACCAAGATAATAAGTGAAATGTAAACCATGATATATGAGGATAAGCTGAATCAGACTTTAATATGGAGAAAGAAGGAATTAGGCAGGACGTTTTAGCTGACTTTAAGTATTTAAAGTACTTTCCTATGGGAAAGTGACTAGATTTATTTTGTTTGATCATAAAGAACAGAAAAAAAAATGGCAAGAAGTTTCAAAGTCAAATGCTGGCTGGACATAAGGGAAGCCTTTCTAACAATATTGTGTTCTAACAATTGTGTTGGAAATTATGAGTCCCCTAATATTAAAAGCCTTTGAACAAAAGCTAGATTATTATTTTCAGAGGCATTGTAAAAGGAATCTCTGTTCAAGTACAGGTTAGACTAGAGCACCTCCAAAAGATTCTAAGAACCTGACATTCTGTGACAGTATTGCCGTACTCAGATTAATTAGACATTAAGGTTCCAAAGAAATGGGGCATAAAGTAACGAAATTATGACATTGGAGACAAAAAAAGTTGAAGGATAATGCCAGAGGAGAGAAACCTGAGAAGTTCAGGGATAGAAGTTACAACACTTAGGGAAGGAAAAAGGAACAGAAAGGGAGGAGTTGATTAAAGGTGGAAATGGGAAGGTAAAAATGACAATGTGCTGAGGGTTAGCTCCACTTCTATAGATTGTTTGGGTCAGGAACTAAACTTCAAATATTGACTGAGGGGTGTGGGGAAGGACTTTAAGTTTTTCTTTTCTGTTTTAGTGGATAATCCCACAATGAATTATTGGTTTTGATCCCTTCTCCTTCTGCCCTCTGAGGCCAAGAAAACTACTTCTGTGTTGTTCCTCTCAGCCAAATGATAACACTAACCTTTCTTTCTTATCTCCTTTCAGCTGGTTCTCCTTTTCTTGGCCCAAACATCTCATTTGACAAAAAAGAGAGGTGCTTTGTGCTTCTAAAGAAATGTCAAAAGGACTAGTGTAAAGGGGCTAAAGATTACAGCTTGGGTTTTCTTTTTTTTCAATTAAAGCTTTTTATTTTCAAAATATATACATAGATAATTTTTGACATTCACCCCTATAAAACCTTATGCTCTAAATTTTTTCCTCCCTTGCCTCCACCCTCTCCTCCAGTCAGCAAGTGATCCAATATATGTTACACATGTGCAATTCCTCTATACATATTTCCATAAATATCTTGCTGCACAAGAAAAATCAGATCAAAAAGGAAAAAGAATGAGAAAGAACATGCAAACAACAAAAAAGTGAAAATGTTATGTTGTGATCCATATTCAGTTGCCACAGTCCTCTCTCTGGGTTTAGATGGCTCTCTTCATCACTAAACCATTGGAACTGATCTGAATCATCTCATTGTTGACAAGAGCCACTACCATCAGAATTGATCTTTGTATAATCTTGATGTTGCCACGTACATTGATTGTTCTCCTGGTTTTGCTCACTTCACTCAGCATCAGTCTCTACAGGTCTCTCTGAAATCATCCTGTTGGTCATTTCTTACAGAACAATAATATTCCATAACATTCATATACCACAATTTATTCAGCCAATCTCCAATTGATGGGCAGCCACGTAGTTCCCAGTTTTTTGCCACTACAAAAAGGCAGCCTATTTTCAAAGGAGACATGTGACATGATCTTCCCACTTATCTGGTGTAATAAGGCCATGATGGACAAGCATGGTGCTGGGAATCCAGATACAAAGAGTAAAACAATTCCTATTTGCAGAGATCTTACATTTTAATGGAAGAGGCAACAAGCAAGAATTAAATATAAATAGCATAGAGATAAAATTAATAAATATAAATGCAAATATGTAGAAATCAATTAAAATGTAGGTAGTTTCAGAGGAAGGGCATCAGTTAAGCCTCAGCTTTCTTAATTATAAAAGGGAAAATCATATTTGTACTAACCAACTGTTTAGGTTGTTGTAAGGCTCAGAAGATCAATTCGATCAATTATTGATCACAGAATATTGAAGCACAGATTATAGAAAAAGAGGCAAAAGATAGTCCCTGCTCTCAAGGAGCTTATAATCTAATGGGGGAGACAACATACACATGTATGCAAAAATATTTTGTGATCAGAAAACACCACACAGACGAAAGCTGTAACCGTCCTTCAATACCCATACTGCTTCCTCTTTGTTTGGGAGAAGAGATTATGACTCAATTTCCTCTCCTTTTTCATAAGAGATTGCAACCCTTGTGGATAACCCCAGCCTTCAGTGTTTATATTTTTAAAAACATTGTTTCCTCCTACCCTTTTTCCCCCCTCCAATTATTCCTACATAGCTTCCATTTGAACCTGTCAAAGAACTTTAAATCAAGCTCTTAAGATGTGTAGGTAAGAAACCAGAGAAACAAAACATTAAGGCTCAAAAAAAAAAAAAAAGTGATATCCATAGTTGTGTCTTAAGCTAAAGGAAAAGAGAGGACACAGTTCAGCCCAATTCAAAGACTTAAAAACTTAAGAATATTCAGTCTTATTGTTCATTTTCATGTATTCTCTAGCCAAATGAATTCCAAAGTCTTAATGATCCATGTATTTTTTCTTCAATTCCCTTTAGAATTTATATCTTTTAAAAATATTTTTTAAACACTCACAGTTTAGATTCTAATAAAAGACCAAATTATGTTTCCCCAGCAAGTGTTCTTAACCTGCTGTTTCCATGGAATTGTAGTTGGTCCATAAACTCCTTTAAAAAATACTTTTATATCTATAGTTCAACATAATTGTTTCCCCTAATAATTCTATTTATTTATTTTTGCTGAGGCAATTGGGGCTAAGTGACTTGCCCAGGGTCCCACATCTAGGAAGCATTAAGTGTCTGAGAGAAGATTTGAACTCAGGTTCTCCTGACTTCAGAGCTGATACTCTATGTACTGCACCACCTAGCTGCCCCTATTTATTTTATTTTATGCAATGATTCTGAAAAGGGATTCATAGATCCCTCTGACTACCAAACAGGGCCATGACACAAAAAATTGGTTAAGAACTCTGTTCTATTCTAATCCATTGCTGGTGGGATTGTGAAAAGATCCAACCATTTTGGAGAGCAATTTGGAATTATGCCCAAAGGGCTATCAAACTGTGCATACCCTTTGATCCAACAGTGTCTCTACTGGGTCTATATCTTTTTTTTTTTTTTTTTTTTAAATTATATATATATATATATATATATATATATATATATATATATATATATATATATTTTATAATATTATCCCTTGTATTCATTTTTCCAATTTACCCCCCCTCCCTCTATTCCCTCCCCCCCGACGACAGGCAATACCATACATTTTACATGTGTTACAATATAGTCTAGGTACAATACATGTGTGCGAATATCACTTTCTTGTTGCACAATAAACATTAGAATCCGAAGGTACATGCAACCTGGGCAGACAGATATTAGTGCTAACAATTTTCATTCCCCTCCCAGTGTTTCTTCTCTGGGTGCAGCTACCTCTGTCCATCATTGATCAACTGGAAGTGAGTTGGATCTTCTTTATGTTGAAGATTTCCACTTCCATCAGAATACATCCTCATACAGCATTGTTGTTGAAGTGTACAGTGATCTTCTGGTTCTGCTCATTTCACTCAGCATCAGTTGATTTAAGTCTCTCCAGGCCTCTCTATATTCCTCCTGCTGGTCATTTCTTACCGAGCAATAATATTCCATAACCTTCATATACCACAATTTACCCAACCATTCTCCAACTGATGGACATCCATTCATCCTCCAGTTTCTAGCTACAACAAAAAGAGCCGCCACAAACATTTTGGCACATATATGTCTCTTTCCGCTCTTTAGTATTTCTTTGGGATATAATCCCAGAGTAGCGCTGCTGGGTCAAAGGGTATGCACAGTTTGATAACTTTTTGGGCATAATTCCAGCTCTCCAGAATGGCTGGATTCTTTCACATCCACCAGCAATGTATTAGTGTCTGGGTCTATATCTTAAAGAGATCATAAACAAGTGAAAAACATGTACAAAAATATTTGTAGCAGCCTTTTTTGTAGTGGCAATGAATTAGAAATTGAGTGGATTCCCTTAAGTTGGGGAATGGTTGAATAAGTTATGGTATATGAATGTTATGGAATATTACAGAATTGTTCTGTAAGAAATGATGGGCAGGCTGATTTCAGAAAAGCCTGGAAAGATTGTTATATGAACTGATGTTAAGTGAAGTGAGCAGAAGTGAACACTGTACACAGTAACAACAAAATTATGTGATGATCAACTATGATGGTCTTGGTTCTTTTAAACAGTAAGGAAATTCAAAGCAATTCCAATAGATTTGTCATGGGAAATGCCATTCACATCCAGAGAGAGAACTATGAAGACTGAATGTGAATCAAAACATAGCATTTTCACCTTTTTGTTATTTTTTGTTTGTTTTTCCTTTCTCATACTTTTCCCTTTTGATCTGATTTTTTATTTTTTGCTCAGCATGACGAATATAGAAATATGTTTAGATGGCAGAAACTAGATATGGATCCACACTTAACACCATATACCAAGATAAGATCAAAATGAGTCCATGATTTAGGCATAAAGAATGAGATCATAAATAGATTAGAGGAACAGAGAATAGTCTACTTCTCAGACCTGTGGAGGAGGAAGGAATTTATGATCAGAGGAGAACTAGAGATCATTATTGATCACAAAATAGAAAATTTTGATTACATTAAACTAAAAAGTTTCTGTACAAACAATACTAATGCAAACAAGATTAGAAGGGAAGTAACAAATTGGGAAAATATTTTTACAGTTAAAGGTTCTGATAAAGGTGTCATTTCTAAAATATATAGAGAACTGACCTTAATTTATAAGAAATCAAACCATTCTCCAATTGACAAATGGTCAAAGGATATGAACAGACAATTCTCAGATGATGAAATTGAAATTATATCCACTCATATGAAAGATGTTCCAAATCACTACTGATCAGAGAAATGCAAATTAAGACTACTCTGAGATACACACCTGTCAGATTGGCTAAGATGACAGGAACAAATAATGATGAATGTTGGAGGGGATGTGGGAAAACTGGGACACTGGTACATTGTTGGTGGAGTTGTGAAAGAATCCAACCATTCTGGAGAGCAATTTGGAACTATGCCCAAAAAGTTTTCAAACTGTGCATACCCTTTGATCCAGCATTGCTGCTATTGGGCTTATATCTCAAAGAAATACTAAAGAGGGGGAAGGGACCTGTATGTGCCAAAATGTTTGTGGCAGCTCTTTTCGTAGTGGCTAGAAACTGGAAGATGAATGGATGTCCATCAATTGGAGAATGGTTGGGTAAATTATGGTATATGAAGGTTATGGAATATTATTGCTCTGTAAGAAATGACCAGCAGGAGGAATACAGAGAGGCTTGGAGAGACTTACATCAACTGATGCTGAGTGAAATGAGCAGAACCAGAAGATCGCTGTACACTTCAATGTTGTATGAAGATGTATTCTGATGGAAGTGGATATCTTCAACATAAAGAAGATCCAACTCACTTCCAGTTGATCAATGATGGACAGAAACAACTACACCCAGAGAAGGAACACTGGGAAGTGAATGTAAATTGTTAGCACTACTGTTTATCTACCCAGGTTACTTATACCTTCGGAATCTAATACTTAACTTGCAACAAGAAAATGGGATTTACACACATATATTGTTTCTAGGTTATACTGTAACATATGTAAAATGTATGGAATTGCCTGTCATGGGGGGGGGGGAATTTGGAAAAATGAATACAAGGGATAATATTATAAAAAAAATTACTCATGCATATATACTGTCAAAAATTTTATAATTATAAAATAAAAAAATGTTTAGAAGAATTGCACACATTTAAATGATATCATTATTTGGGGAGGGGAAAGAGAAGAGAAGAATTTTCTCTGGAACACAAGGTTTTGCGAAGATGAATGTTGAAAACTATTCTTTTATGTATTTGGAAAAATAAAATACCAATGTTACATGTTACAATGTTACATAAAATCTGTTCCTCTTGGATGGGGAAAGGGATACCATCTTGTATTCCCCCCGCCCTGGGGTTAGTATCTTTCTAAAAGATAGGTCATCTGGGGGCAGCTAGGTAGTGCAGTGGATAGAGCACCAGCCTTGAAGGACCAGAGTTCAAATCTGATCTCAGACACTTAACACTTCCTAGCTTTGTGTCCTTGGGCAAGTCACTTAACCCCAGCCTCAGGAAAGGAAAAAAAAAAAAAAAAGATAGCTCATCTCTCCCTTGAACTCCAATTTTGTTATTCTTAATTATATATTAAACATTTTCATTTGCCTATCCCATTCTCATACCATACTCAACATGTGTTGAACTAAATTCATTGTCCTTCCAGCTTCTTTGGAATGCCAAATTACTTTTCTCTTTGTCACATAAATGCAAACCCTCAGAGGCACTTTACCTAATTCCCTCTTAAATTTTTATATTTGATCAGTCTACCAAGAATGTAAGGATTGGAAACAATTATCCACCCAAAGCAGGAATCCCTCACCTGTGGTCATCCTGACTTTTCCTGAACATTCCCAGGAATGGAGAATTTACTCCCTCAGGCATCAAACATTCTATTTCATTTTTGAATTGCACTGTTAGAAAATGCTTCCTTAGATCTGTATGAATTGCTGCACTCATGTGAGCAAACCCAGGAGAACAATTTATACAAGGACATCAACATTGAAAATGGAAACATAAATAGAAACAATTTTGAACAAATTAAAAATTCTGATCAATGCAATAACCAATTACAGTTCCATGGAACTAGCGAAGAAGCATTGCTTTCTACCTCTTGACAAAGAGAGAATAGACAAAAGATACAGAATGAGACATAGCTTTTGGGACATAGCTCATATGGGAATTTGTTTTGCTTTACTAGTATATTTATCACAAGGTCTTTGTTTTAGTTTTCTTTTTTTCCCCCCAGTGGGGATGAGGAAGGAAGGGAAGAATATATATACTTGTTAATTGGGGAAAAAAAAGAAAAGAGTTTCCTTACATTGAGCTGAAACTTGCCTCCTTCTAACTTCTGCTCATTCGTTCCAATTCTGCCATCTGGAGCTATGCAGCATTAATATTGTCCTTACTTCTACAGCAGAGTCATACAAGCACTTTAAATATATTTATTATTCTCCATAAGTCTTAAATAGTTTAATCATTCCCAATTCTTTCAACTATTATTCATGTGATATTGTTTGAATTCTTCCTATCCTCTTTGTTGTTGTTTTCTGCATGAACTCAAGTTTGTAAATATCCTTTGTATTTCCATTAATTCAGCTGAGGAGTATATTAACTTTTTGAGGAAACAAAACTTCTTATTAATCCATATTGATCTTTCATTAAGTAAAAATTAAATTTAACCCCATAAGTCTTTTCCCTATGATTTTCTGTTAAGATGGATCTTTTTCATCCTATACCTAAGCATTTGATTTTTTAAAAAAGAATCAAAAATATTCTTAAGATATTTTTTACATCTTAAAAAAGATAGATATAAAGCTTTCTATCTATCTTTGTTAAATTGTAGTTTGTTGGATTTGAATCATTTTTATCAATCTCTTGAGAAGTTTTTGGATCTTCATTTTATTATATTAGTTAATTCTGTTATCTTTATGTAACTTGTAAATTAAAAAAACACACACCACTCTATTTTTAGCAGAACCATTGGTAAAAATTTTGAAGAAAAATAGGCTCTCATTCTTCCAGGTTTCTATAAATGGGCATGGTTATTCAACCAGCTATGAATCCATCTAATTGGACTAACATCCAGCCAATATTTCTCTATCTAGTCTATAAGAATATCATGAGAGGCTTTGTTAAATGCCTTGCTAAAATTAGATAATCTTGTGTCTATAGCATTCCTCTGATCTCTCTGTTCAGTTCTAGGTGCCATATTTTAAGAGGGATATTAAAAGACTGGCATGCTTCCAAAGGAAAGCAATTAGGAAGACTGGAGGACTTGAAATGTTACATGGAGCAGAACTAGGAGAAATTGTACATAGAAACAGCAACATTATGTTGCTCTTCTTAGCAATACAGTGATCCAAGACCATTCAATAGACTCATGATGGAAAATGCCATTCACATCCAGAAAAACAAAACTATGGAGTCTGAATAAAGAAGGAATCATACTATTTTCACTTTTTGGGGTATTTTTCCTTTCGTTCTGTTTCTTCTTTTACAACATGACTAATGTGGAAATTTGTCTACATGTATAATCTATATCAGTTTCCTCGCCATCTTGGGGAAAAGGGAAGAGAAGGAAAAAGAAAAACTTGGGATTCAAAATCTTATAAAAAATAAATATTGAAAATAATCTCTACATGTAATTGTGGAGGAAATAGTATTTAAATAGGGAAAAAAAGCCAATGTTACATGAAGAATAGTTAAAGGAACTGGGTATGTTTAGCTAAGGTAAGAGAAGATTATGGGAGAGAGAAAGGAAAGTGATGGATATTTCTGATTGGATCTAGCAGACCTATGAGGCTAGTTTGGAATGATTGTATTCTTAGTAAATCAACACAGTCTCCTAATGATCATCATTTTCCTTTTCAAACTCTCAATAAACATTTATTAAGTCATACACAGTGCTAGTCCAACCCCTTACTCTTCTAGAGGAGGAGACTGAGGCTCCATGATTTGACTGAGATCACACAAATATTAAATAACATCTCTAGGATTCCCTCACATCCTAAGGCCAAGGAGTGAATGAAGAGAGAGTCCTTTCAAACTGTAAGACTCAATGATAGGGGCAAATAGGTGGCTGAGAAAATAGAGTACTGGCTCTGGAATCAGGATGACCAGAGTTCAACTAGGTCTTAGACACTTGACTCAAAATGGTGAGAGTTAGATAGATCAGGTAGACACCAAAGGTGGAAAGCAGCCCTGATAAGGCCTGGTAGCCCTTACTCCGGAGGACTAGTCTTCCCAGAATGCTCCAAGAAGCTGTAGCATGCACACAGCCACACTTGGGTAAACCATTTTGGCAGATGGACAGTTTGTTCCAACAGATATGAAGGGAGGTAAAACAGGTGCCGTGGAGAGGTTAGAGCTTGATTAGACATTGAAAGTACAATGTATGTATCTTTATGTAACTAGTAAAAACACACACAGCTCTATCTTTAGCAGAACCATTGGTAAAAATTTTGAAGAAAAATAGGTTCTCATTCTTCCAGGTTTATATAAATAAACCAGTTATGAATCCATCTAATTGGATTAATATCCAGCCAACATTCCGAGCCATCACCAGTCATCTTGATTCTGTCCTGTTACTGAACAATGGTGGTTTGGAAGTGAGTTGACGACTTCATATAATTCCAATTTTTGTACAGGATTACAAGAATAATGACATAATGGGGGAGGTACCTGGATGGGGATGACCCAATAAGGGGAGGCACCTAGGATAACAAGAAGGAGGGAGGTACTGAAGAGGCTCCAGATATTCTAATGATGTCTAAAAAGATCTTTATCCCACCAAACATTAAGAGGGAATAAGTATAGCCTAAGATCTAAGATAAGACCTTTATCCTAACTTTATGAGGGAATGGTTATAACCTGAGGCATAGTAACTAAACAATTAGGGAATCTGGGTCAGGACATTAAAAGGGAACTGTGGCACAACAGCTTCTGTCCAGGAGACAAGAGAGAGACAAAGAACTTAAAAGAACTCTAACTCTGAGTTATGAGATATGAACAGAAATATCCATGAGGACATTTTCAGGAGGCACCTAACTCTAGACCAGGAAGAGATGAAAAATTTCAAACACCCCGAAGAGCATTCTTTTTTCTTTAATATTTTCTCTAGTTACATTCAAAACAATTTTTTTACATTTGTTTTTAAGATTTTTGAGTTCTAACTTTTCTCCCTTATGCCCACCTACAATTACATGTGAAGTTATACAAAACATTTCCATAAAAGTCAAATTGTAAAAGGTAACAGATCTCCCACCTTAATGAAAATAAAAACACTTAAGAAAAATTCAGTTAAAAATAAAGAGATGGAACAATAGAGGATACGTCAATCTGTATACAAATTCTACCAGTTCCTTCTCTGGGTATGAATAGGATTTTTTTCATAAGTCCTTCAGAGTAGGTGAAGATATTGTACTCCTGAGAATAATAGTCATTTAGAGCTGGTCCTCCCAGAACATTGCTATTACTTAGAAAACAACATATGTGACATTGTTCATAGAAGACTTTCCAGATTTTTTTTTCCCTGAGAGCATCCTGCTCATCATTTTCCAGAATTCCATCAGAGAAACTTGCCTGAGATTCCAAAATGAAAATCTCAGGGAATATCATAGGCAAATTCCAGAGTTACCAGGTTAAGGGAAAAACCTTAGCCCCTAACAGTCCAAAGAACAAAGAATGTGCAAAAAAGAAAAAAAAAAAAGGCTGGGTTCAAAGGTCAGAAGGAGAATTCCAAAGTAAGTGGAAGAGACTCCTTTAGAGACTCCTTGCTAAAGGTCCATAATCTGAGGAATATTCGATTTTCTTTTCTGCAGCTCTAGCTCTCCTCACATTCACATTCCTGTGAATGGCTGGGTGGGAGAATTTCATTTCTCTGTCAAGAGATGCTTTTCTTCCTGGGCAGGTGTCAGCCAAAAGAGGAATATCTTATTGTGAGACACTACCTTCTCTGATAAGATCACACCACGTTGGGCGATCCTGTGCTAATATCTTCCATATCAAAAAATCAGTTCTAAGGTTCTTAAGAGAGACCTCGAAAGTGTCCTTGTATCATTTAACTAAACTTTGTACCTCCATTCGACTAAGCTAAGTATTAAATGAATGTAATTTGTCCTTTGTTTTTGAAGAGGAGTAATGAGTGAATTAGACGTGTGAAACAGTTGTGAAGAGGGGACCCCGAACTCTGAAAATCCTTGAAGGAGAAAATTTAAACCTCATCAGCCTTTTCCAGTCATCCAAGTCCAGTGGCAGGACAAAAGTCAGCAAGATGGGATGTGGAAATAAACTAGACTAGAACAAAACAAAATAAAATATTCTTTTTTTCCTATTTGCATAAATGGAACCTGTTTGTTCCTTGCTCTTCTCGTCTTCTTGCTATAATGAGCTACGTGTAAATAATCCCTCAGGTACCTCTGTATTCTACCGATCTGTAGAAGTTGGAGGATATTTTCCGTTGTCAGCCCCTCCAGGATTATAACACTGTTTAAGGCTCCTCCTTGACTAATTTTGAAATAGTTGCTGAGCCAATCTTCTAGCACTCTCTCCCACTCTTTTGCTGGCTTCCAATTGTTGCTAATCACTGCAGAGCAGCTACAGAGTATCTCTGTTAGGTTACTTTGTTAATCTGGTTGCTCCACTGGAGGTCCGGGTCCTCCGAGAGCTATTGCATCCCTGGTATTTCTCCAACGTCCTAGAAGCGCCTAGGCCTCTCTTGCAGGTGTGCAAACTCCTCTGAGGGACACTGATTCCTGCCCGGAGAGGAGCAGGAGGAGGTTAGAGGCTGGTCGGGTTATTCTGAGAGAGTTACAGACTGGAATTGTTCCCCCCCGCCCTCCGCTCCTCCAGTGTTTTTTGATTTAAGCCCTTCCCGGCTGCTATTCTTTAAAGGGGGAAAGGTACCCCAAGCTTACATCTATCAGCTTATTCCTGGTGTATAATGCTGTTACACACGCGCGCGCACACTGTAGGTGGGGAGTAAACACTCATCCAAGCAGAAATCGGAGAAGTTACATGGGTTGGGATATTTCAGAAAATAGTGAATGCGCTTCCCTGCTGGCCGCAAGATATCTCAGCCGCCTGCTGAGAGAGGCTGTATGGGGGGAGGGGACGACCCCTCCACCACCCGGGAGGTAACCGGACTCAATCCTCTCATTTTACAAACGAGGAAACTGAGCCCCGAAGGGAACGGATGTGCTCCAGCTCATAATCACAAGGCAGTTAGAAGGAGTTAAAAAGCCGGCCCAGCGGACTCTAGGCCGGTGGATGGGGAAGGGAAGCGGCGGGAGGAGGGGCCAGAAAGTAGAGGCTTCGGCTAGGGGATGGCTGCTCCTCGGCATTCTGGGAACTGAAGGTCCTCTCGTCCTTCCCGAGCTTACGTGCGCTCCGTGACCCATCTCCTCGCACATGCGCGCCGACGCCGCGTTTCCCTCGGAGGCACCGAGATTGTCACCCCATGGGTAGGGAGGGGAGCGCATGCGCAGATAGGTCGGGGTACTGACGAGAAGAAGAGAGTGGAAAGATTTAGGGAAGGGCGCGCGCACAAACCGGGGGCCCGGGCGGAAAAGGCCTCAGTGCGCAGGCGCGGAGGCGGGGCGAGGGCGGGGCGCAGTCGGGATTGAGAAGCCGGCCGCTCCGCGGAATCTCAGTGCGCGCTCGCCCGTCTACCGGTGTCCTCGCTCTTCGCTGCCCCGAGCCTCTGCCCCGCCATGGCCGCCTACAAGCTGGTGCTGATCCGCCATGGAGAGAGTGCCTGGAACCTGGAGAACCGCTTCAGCGGGTGGTACGACGCGGACCTAAGCCCCGCCGGGCACGAGGAAGCCAAGCGCGGCGGGCAAGCGCTGCGAGGTACCGGCGGGGCCCGAGAGGGGACCGGGGGGGAGGGGGAACAGGAGATCGAGACCCCTCCCCTCCATCCCATGCTTTTCCCAGCTTCAGGGGCTGCTCCTCTTCCAAAAGGGAACGGAGAAAACCCGAGCACCCCCCTCCTCCGTCTCCCGCTAACCCCATCGCCCCCTCATCCCGGGACCGCCCCGGCCTCTGAGGCTCCTCATTTTGCGAGTACCGCCAAACCCCTACTCCATCTCCCTGCCCCTCCCCCACTGTCCCCATCCCAGGCCTCCCCCGGTGCAAAGGCCTGTGCACTTCACGGATGAAGAATCGGAGGAAGCTGAACCCCCCATAGCATGATTCTCTCATTCTCCATTGTCCCCCCTCCCCCACTGTCCCCATCCCAGCCTCCCCGGTGCAAAGGCCTGTGCACTTTACAGATGGGAAATGGAGGAAACTGAAGCCCCCTAATCATGATTCCCCTGTTGCCCATGATTCGCTCTTCCCCACCATCCCCATGCCGGGCCTTCACTGAGTCCTGGGATATGTATTTTACTAATGGGAAAATGGAGGAAACAAAGCCCCCCTCCTCCATCATTATTGCATTCTCCCCCTCCCCTACTATCTCTATCCCAACTCCTCCTAATGACCCCCAAATTTCATTTTATAGATGGGGAGAGGAAGCACCCTCCATTTTCCCTCTCCCACCATATCTCTTCCCTCTCCCCTCTCCCCTCCTCCCACCTCCAAACCACCTTCATTCTAGGGCCTGCTAGGAACTATTTGATTGTATAGATGGGAAAGTGTCCCTTTCCCGCCATTTCTACCTCCTTCATATGCCCCTCCTGGGTTATTAGGGGTTAATTCATTTTCAGATGAGGAAACAGCAAACTGGAATCATCCCTCTGCCACTCTCATCTCTGCCCTCTTCCCTTAGGTGGTGGGCAGTTTGATTTTACAGATTTGGAGACATGGAATCTTCCTTTTCGCTTCTATTTCTGCCTCTACTCTGGGGCCTCCCAGGGGTTTAAACTGTTAGATTTTACTGATTGAGTAATTGAGGATACAGGAGCCCTCTCCCTAATTTCCATATCTCCCTCCTCCCTGCCATGTATTAAGAACTATTTCATTTTATAGGTAGGGATGAGGAAAACTGAAGCTTGTATCTCCCCTTCCCATTCCTCAGTGCTCCCACCAGGTCATCCTTATGAATGGGGAAACGGAATCGACCAATCCTGAGATAGAAGAGGGGCTGATTTCTCAACCCCACTCCCAGAGCTAAGCCCTTCATTTTGAGATCTGGCTTTAAGTGCACCCCTTCCCAGTCCCCTGAGGCAGAGATCCTGGCATCCATCACTTCATGTAGTGCATGAACTTTGAGGGGGCCCTGGAGCCTTTAGAAAGAGGGTAGAAGTACCAGACCTTTGACCCAGGGAGGTTCTGGTTAGTCACAGGGCCATGTGACAAGAACCTATTTCATTGGTGAGGAACCGGGCCCAGAGAAAAGTCCAAATGCCCAAGGTCATACAGCCATTTTTTGGTAGAATTGGGACTAGAAATGCAGGTCCAGTCTAGTGAAATCACCACTCAGTACAGGCCCTTTGTTGAAAAATGGTGGTGCTAGGTCAGGGAAGGTGATCCAGGCAGTAGTTGCAGCCTGACTCCCGTTATCTGGGGGAGGAGGGCTGGCTGTTAGGAAGAAGCTTTTGTCAAGGGCGATCGGCAGAGGCGGATGTGGCAGGATCCTCTGCTCACATGGGGTTTTTCTCCTTCCATAAGACTCATTTCTATGATTTTGGAATACGAGCATATTCTTCTGGCTTAGAAATCCAAGGAGTAATTTAAATTAACAAGCATTTATTAAGTATTTCCTATGTTCCCTGCCCTGTATTAGGGCTAAAATAGTACCTGATCTCAAAAGAGTTCACAGAATGATGGGTTTAATTCCTGAGCAAGAAAGATTGCTGGTGTAAACCTGTGTGCATCCATTGGTCTTTGTCCTTATATCATGGTTTCTTTTCACACATAATCAAAGAAGAGTATTATTCAAAAGGATTATTGATACATGGAGATGTAGCATTTGGAGCAAGTTATTTGGTTCCTTGTTCTCTCCATTAATTCTTGTCTCCATAGCAGGTACTTTGAAGAGAATTCTGAAAAATCTGAGAAATAATCCTGCTTTTGAAGTGGGAAGTGTACGTGCATTAGGATGGGTCTGAAGTGCCCTTACTAGCATTTCCTAGATGGGAGAGGCCTGAGAGTTTGCTCTGGCTGTGAGAAATTGGAGGTTGGCACCCTTAGGTCTGGCAGAGAGAAGTACTGCTATGATTCATTAGCCATTGCCTTACCAATCTTACACCTAAAGGAACTGATTGCAGCTTCCCTCATTTTAATACTGAGGGTGGGGCCAGTGAAAGCTGAAACTCCCTTCCAGAATGCAAAGTCTTATTTCAGCCAAGCAATCCAAGTTATTCTAGGCAGGGAGAGGATAGGATGAATGAAAGTCTAGCTTTTTCTTCTTTAAGGCTATTCCCCTGTACCTCATTTTGCTTCAGTTTTTGTATGATGAGGGATTTGTTG
Organism: Sminthopsis crassicaudata; assembly: GCF_048593235.1. Classification (NCBI taxonomy): domain Eukaryota; kingdom Metazoa; phylum Chordata; class Mammalia; order Dasyuromorphia; family Dasyuridae; genus Sminthopsis; species Sminthopsis crassicaudata. Next base: position 610,469,564 of record NC_133618.1, read on the forward strand.
GGGGGAAAATGACTTTGTGTGGGTTCTTTGCTTCTTGGGGGCTCTTAGTACCAGGCTTCTATCTTGAGATTTTCTGTTCCTAATGAAAATAATTGTGGTAAAGCAAAACCAGTACATTTTGATAATGAAATATTAAGTCTTTCTGGTAAAAATCTGAATTAAGTTACTAGCCAGTGACTGGGTTTTTTGGTAGAGAAGGCTGAAGGTGTGGATTCAAAAAAGAACATAACAGGAGCTACATTTACATGTCATCATTTCACTGGAAGGGTTCAGTTGTGACTTATTCATTCCTCTATATCTCTAGATTTCATTGGTTCTATCCTCAGTTAAATCAATGGCAGGAAATGAAATTTCATACATATTTATTACTAACCTCAGTGTGAGGCAACATCCAGGAGAATTTTATATATTTCTTAAAGATTCTTGCAACTATACAGGAGGAAATAATTGTTTCTTTTGTTCTCCTTTTGTCTACTGCAAGACTGAATTAGCAAGACTGGTTAGCAACCTCCCAGTGAGGGCATTTGTTTTGTATGGGAAAGGAGAAGGTCAAACCTTTTTGCTAGTAAAAAAAAAGTTGTGTTGGAGAGAAGGGATAGATAACTCAATCTGGCATTTCCCATTTCAAAAGGTACTTTATTCACAATCTTTGTGTAGGTAAATCAAGTATTGCTATTTTACTGATGGAAACAGAAAGATAAAGGAATCTGCTTATTCGCATAGCTAGTAAATGTTAAAGCTGGGATTTAGACTCCCAAGCCCTTTATACCCTTTGCATGTGACAACCAGTGAGATACTGATGGGGGGAATAATTGTCACGTGTGATATTAGCAGATTAAATATTTACTGTGCACAGAAACCACTATCCTTCAAAGTTGAGTATTGGGAGCAGGGAAGACTAACATTTATGAGTAGTTCAGAAAAGCAGTGTTCTCTGGGACAAAAGTGTGTGGGCTTTAAGGGCACTCTTTCTGACCCACTTTTCACTTGGGTTTCTTCCAGATGCTGGCTATGAATTTGATATCTGCTTCACCTCTGTCCAGAAGAGAGCAATCCGTACCCTTTGGACAGTACTAGATGCCATTGACCAGATGTGGTTGCCTGTAGTGAGGACTTGGCGCCTCAATGAGCGACACTATGGAGGTCTGACAGGCCTCAATAAAGCAGAGACAGCTGCCAAGCACGGTGAGGCGCAGGTGAAGATCTGGCGACGGTCCTACGATGTCCCACCACCTCCAATGGAGCCTGACCACCCCTTCTACAGCAACATCAGCAAGGTAGGAACTGACCCAGGTTTGCCTCGCTGCAGACTGGATCACTACAGATTAGGTGACCAGAACCTCTAGAAATAGAGGGTTAGCTGAGCTGCGTTCACCAGAACAAATGACTTGAAAAATCCAGACATTCTTTTTCATATCAGTCTGGACAAATAAAAGAGCAGTCTTTGTGGAATTTCCTATTGCAGTGGCCTATTAACATTTATACTCTTCTTCTTGCACGTAGAAGTGACCAGATCAGTCAAAACTCTGGCCATCTTGGATTATTCTTTATTTTATTTTATTATTTTTTTATTCATTTTTCCAAATTATCCCCTCCTTCCCTCTACTCCCTCCCCCCGATGGCAGGTAATCCCATACATTTTACATGTGTTACAATATAATCTAGATACAATATATGTGTGTAAATACCATTTTCTTGTTGCACATTAATTATTAGCTTCCGAAGGTATAAGTAACCTGGGTAGATAGACAGTAGTGCTAACAATTTACATTCACTTCCCAGTGTTCCTTCTCTGGGTGTAGTTATTTCTGTCCATCATTGATCAACTGGAAGTGAGTTGGATCTTCTTTATGTTGAAGATATCCACTTCCATCAGAATACATCCTCATACAGTATTGTTGTTGAAGTGTATAGTGATCTTCTGGTTCTGCTCATTTCACTCAGCAACAGTTGATTTAAGTCTCTCCAAGCCTCTCTGTATTCCTCCTGCTGGTCATTTCTTACAGAGCAATAATATTCCATAACCTTCATATACCATAATTTACCCAACCATTCTCCAATTGATGGACATTGGATTATTCTTTAACTGGACTTGGCGCATTCTCCACCACCTTCTCCCCCCCCCCCTTTTTTTTTTTTTTGTTTAGCTGTGACTATTTACAGTTTTTTGAAAACTTATATTATGAGAAGTGACAATTAGTTCCTGTTTCCTATCCTATGTTTTCTTCCAGTTTCAAACAACTCTTCTGTTACTTTAGGACCAGGCATCAATCTTAAGAGGACTATATTCTAGTTTACTGTGTTTTATGGGATTTTCTCTGTCAAATGGATGCACCTTGCAAATAATATGGATGTGTTTTTACTGTACTTATAATATCAGATGAAGTAGTTGCCTACTGCATTTTTAGTGATTTTTTTTTTTTAAGTTCTCAAAGGTTGAGTTTATATTAGTATTATAATTTCTGAAGAATACCTAGTGTAATTTAGTGTAGTACTTTCAGAAATATTCTACAGAAAACAAGGATTCTTAGGACTGGAGATGCAATTTTTTTTTTTCCTGAGGCTGGAGTTAAGTGACTTGCCCAGGGTCACACAGCTAGGAAGTGTTAAGTATTTGAGATCCAGATTTGAATTCGGGTCCTCCTGAATTCAAGGCTAGTGCTCTATTCACTGTGCCACCTAGCTGCCCCCTGGAGATGCAAATTTAAGCAAATTGTCACCCAAGAAATATTTTAACAGGGCTAGAAAAGAATCATTGGCCTTATTTATGTAGGGCAGGTGAGGATCTTACAAGGAATGGATTGATTGATTGGGGTCATTTTAGGGATCTCAGAAATTCCCTTTGCCTTCCAACGTTTTAAATGAGGGTATTTTGGACTTTAGGATTAAGACAAGAGTTATACCTTAGAATAAGTGCAAAAAATTAGATCCTTTTTGACTTTCTTCACTCCCTCTCCTATAAGTCCCTGATCTGTTCTTAAACACTTAACTGACATTAGGAAGTCAGGTCAAGCAGGGTCTCATTGATTGACCAATAATAGGCCAAAGACCCACTTAGTGAATAGCAATTGTTTTTGTTTTTCCCAGCAACTCCCAGATTGACATATTTTTTTTTAACTACTTAAAAGAGGCCATTCTCAGTCTCATTTCTTACCTAACAATCATTGATTGGTTTTTGGCTCAAACTGAGATCTCAGGGCCATCTCCAGGCATCCTGATCTTTATCTTGCCATTGGATGGGAAAGTGAGGCAGGTGAGTTTGCAGGACCCTCACTTAAACCCAATTCGCTTGCATGCCATGGTCCTCTTGGAGAACAGAGGACAAACAACAACAATCAGAATGTCACAAATGACAATTAGCTCATTTGGGTTAAAGAATAGAATTGGAGTCTATCAAATTCATATGGAATGATGAGTTCTTTGACCTTTTTGATGAGAAATTAATGTATATCTCCAGGACCGGCGCTATGCAGATCTTACTGAGGATCAATTGCCCTCTTGTGAGAGCTTGAAAGACACCATTGCTCGGGCTCTTCCCTTCTGGAATGAGGAAATCGTCCCCCAGATCAAGGAAGGAAAACGTGTTCTGATTGCAGCCCATGGCAACAGTCTTCGAGGGATTGTCAAACATCTTGAGGGTAGGTAGATTTGCAGTACGGGACTAGAGCTCCAGATGTAGATTGAAGGGGTGAGATAGAACTTTGTGAAGGACCAGTACATGAGGACCTATGTTAAGTGAAACCTTTAAAGGAATAGTGCCCTCAAAGGTACATCCTAGTCTTAATAGCTTTAAAAAAAAAAAAAAAAAAAAAAATCCAGAACTTTCAGAAGGAAAGACTGAATTTATTTTGGCACCATGGCCATGGGCTAGCCTTTTCAGTTCTCTGAGTCTTAGGCTCTTCCTTCATTTGTAAAATGAGAAGATTAATTTCAAATTTCTTCTTCACTCCACGGGAACAGCTAGTTTCCATGCTTTGTCCTTTCTATTTTTGCAACATCTTACATATCCGATCCCAGTTTTAGACGCCCACATACAGCCATCATCTTGGTCCAGGCCCCAAGATCTCCCCCTACAAAGTCTCTCCCTCTCCTTAATCTGTCCTCTACATACTTGCTAATGGTTTTCCTTAAGCCTGGGTCTGACCATATTACTTCCTTCAAACTTCACTGGCTTCCTGTTGCCTCTAGGATCAACTCTGGGCTCCTTTGTTTCTGCCTTTTAAAGATCTGCATAGTCTAGTTTCCAGCCTGATTCTACCTTGTGGCCCTTCCTGTATTTTGTACCCAGCCACACTGGTTATCTTTCTCTTGGCACTAGGTCTCCCCTCTTTTGTACTGGCCATCTTCCCTTCTTCATTGCCACCTCTGGCTTCCTTCCCAGGGCCTTTCCTTTGGGTTTGCCTTCCATTTACCTTGACTATGTAACAGTTGATTGCTTGGTGGTGTTTTCTTTAAAAAGGTTGCTCCCTGAAGTCAGGAACTTTTTTTGTCCTTTTTTAATCTCCTGTATTTAGTTAGTGCAGTACCTGACTCATAGTCAACATTTGATAAATACTGATTGACTCCTTCAGCTTCCCTTTCTCTTGAACCTCCTAGAATTAACTCATCTTCTTTCAAGATTCACTTTAAGTGCCTTCTTTTACATAAAACATTTCCCAATCCTTGCCCCAAATATTCTCTTCCCTTCTTCTCTTAATACTGATTTTTATATTAGATTATATATACATACCAATATTGGGCTGCAGCCAAAGTTCACATACAATCTTCTCCATAATATATAAGCTCTTCAAGATTAAGGTTTAATTCATTTTTTTGTGTTTCCCTAAATAAATAAATAGTTGTCAATTGAGTCATTGCAATGTTAAGCCCTGTGAGAATTAAAAACATGTTCTCAACTGTAGAATTCTACTGAAGGGAACCTGGAGGGGAGGGACAGACAAATATATACAAGAATATTCTAAGGGGTATTAAAGAGAGTGGAGGACTAATATTATTGGGGGGTGGGTGGAGAAGAATCATTACTATATTCCTTCATTGAGGCATTAGCACCTAATTTTGGATGAAAACAAGGATTCTTAGGGCTAGAGATGCAAAAAAAAAAAAAAAAAAAAAAAAAAAGAGGCAAAAAACAGTCCCTGTCCTCCAAAAGTATATAGTCTAAGGAGGAACCAATATACAAATGAACTATAAAGGGAAGGCGCTAGAATGAAGACATTTGGCAAAAGCTTCCTGTAGAAGATAGGACTCTTAGGATTTGAAGGAAACCAGGGAATCACTAGGTAGTGATGAAGGGAGAGCATTCCAGCCAGAGAAAATGCCTGGTGCCAAAAGATGAAGTCTTGTTAATGGAAGAGCCACTTAGGTCTTTAAGGAAATCACTGCATCCACTACATTTGGTTCCTTTGCAAAATGAAAGGAGCTGGACTGGATGCCTTTAATAAGATTCCTTTCAGCCTCTAATTCTGTATGGGGGCATTTTTAGGTCTGTCTGAAGAAGCTATCATGGAGCTGAATCTGCCCACTGGCATTCCCATCGTGTATGAGTTGGACAAGAATCTGAAACCCATCAAGCCCATGCAGTTCCTTGGGGATGAAGAGACCGTTCGCAAAGCCATGGAGGCTGTGGCAGCCCAAGGCAAAGCCAAGAAGTGAAAGCAGGCTACCAGCGCCAGCCAGCAATAGCCAGGTCCTTCCCTTCTCACTGTCTCCACGTCTTTCCCCTGCCTGCTCCACACACTGACCATCGCCTTAGGGAACACAATGCATAGCTGCAGGTGGGGAGACTGATGGTTCCTTTTCTCATTTCTTCCTATTTCAGACCAATTTCTTTCTCTCCTCTTCCTCTCCTCTCAAGAACATTTAGTCAAAATGCCTCCTGGGTGGTTTGGCTCAGTAAGGACCTGTTAGGGGTTATAGGGACTTAGTAAAAAGTGACCAAGGTGGGGAGTTGAAAGAAACAATTATTTCAATTAATCCTATGAGCCAGTTCTGTCAGTAGAGCAGCCCTTTCAAGGGCTGTTGTAGGAAGCTGCCTATAACCCAGGTGGTCATTTAATAAATCAATCATGAAGTCTTGTTTGAATGTTTCCTCCATATCCCCCTAAAAATGGATCTGGGAGGTTGAGATTATACTTTCATAAAGGACCCTTCCAGAGTGGTTATTAATTAGTGGCTTTTTAAATTAACCTGTCCCACTTGGTAGTCATCAGAGATCTCAAGCCACATCACAAAGAGTTCCTTGACTTTTAAGGGGTGTCCAAGTACATTCTACTGTATTGTATAGTCCTGCTCTTTGTGGGCAGTGAGATGTCCCTAAATCATGTTGAAATGTGTTCTAAGTATTCCATTGCCATTTGCCTCATGTCCAATCACCTGGGTACTCATCAATTTTACCATAACTGTACTAACCTTGCCCCCCCCCCCCCTTTTTGTTTTTCACTATAATAAAGGAGTGATGTGCAATACTTCTGTGTGCCATGTGGTGTCTGTCACCCAGAAAAGCCTTAGCATGGATTAACCCTTTTTTCATCATTCCAGGCTTTATTTTATATAGCAGATTATGGCTTTGACAATCTCTGGACCTGCAAGTCTCATACCTTCCCCTCAGCAGGGCTTTGACCAGTTTGAGATAAAATGCAGAGATTTTTCCTTTTGATCCCTTGTTCATTAAATAAGAAACCCTGATTTATCCCAAGTGAGAAATAATCCAAGTGTTACTAAGCCTCTTTTTTGTTGTTTATTGATTTGAATATATTTTCAAAACATGCATAGATACATTTTCAACATTCACCATTGCAAAATCTTGTTCCAAATTTTTTTTTTCCTTCCTTTCCCCTCACCCCCTCCCCTACATGGCAAGTAATCTGGTATGTTAAAATATGTGCAATTCTTCTATACATATTTCCAATTATAGTACATAAGAAAAGTCGTCCAAGTCAAAAAGGAAAAAAATGAGAAAGCAAAATATAAGCAAACAATAAAGAGTGAAAATACTATATTTTGACACACCCCCCCCCAGTCCTCTTTCTGGATGCAGATGGCTATCACAAGAACATTGGGACTGTAAGCCTCTCTTAAATTGAATTTTGGAATTGGAATCTCAGAGGCTCTTCATTTGAACAGAAATCTTCCTTTAATCTTGATAAATGATGTTATCCAGGTCTTGCTGAAAAATCTAGAGATGGGAAGGCAGCCCATTCTAGTTTGGGAAAGCTTTGTGTTGACTTCCACCCCTTGCTCATTACTTTGCCCTCTGGGACTAATTTAAAAAAATATTGTTCCTCAATGTAGTACTTAAAATAGAATATAAATAGGGAACTGAGAGTGTCCAACTTGACACAAAGCCTAATATGCCATGTAGTTTTTTTTTATTTCTAGGTGTTTTACCCCTAGAATGCATGGCACAGTGGAAAAGCATGGGAGAGTCAATGAACATTTATTAAGTGCCTGCTAACTATATGTCAGCCCCTCTGTAGGCAATGGAGATATGGAGAAAAGTAGAAGATGGTTCTGTTCTTGAAGAGCTCATAATCAACTTGGGGAGAGAACATGCAAATTATTTTGTATAAACAAGCTACAGGATAAAGTTGAAATAGTAAGAGTTGGAACACTGGAATTAGAAAGAGTTGGAAGAGATTTCTTGTAAGAGGTAGGAGTTTAGTTGGAACTTACAGAAAAGTAGATGAAGCCCAAAGAAATACTTAAGAAGGGAAAGGGACCTGTATGTGCCAAAATGTTTGTGACAGCCCTTTTTGTAGTGGCTAGAAACTGGAAAATGAATGGATGCCCATCAATTGGAGAATGGTTGGGTAAATTATGGTATATGAATGTTATGGAATATTATTGTTCTGTAAGAAATGAGCAACAGGAGGAATATAGAGAGACTTAACATGAAGTGATGCTGAGTGAAATGAGTAGAACCAGGAGATCTAACTCTGATCCAATTGATCAATGATGGACAGAATCAGCTACACCCCGAGAAGGAACATTGGGAAATGAGTGTAAACTGTTTGCATATTTGTTTTTCTTCCCAGGTTATTTTTACCTTCTGAATCCAATTCTTCCTTTGCAACAACAACAAAAACAAAATTCGGTTCTGCACATATATATTGTATCTAGGATATACTATGGTATATCCTAGATACAATATATATTTAATATGTATGGGAATGCCTGCCATTTAGGGGTGGGGGTGGAGAGAAGGAGGGGAAAATTCAGAACAGAAGGGAGTGCAAGAGATAATGTAAAAAATTACCCATGCATATGTACTGTCAAAAAAAAGTTACAATTATAAAATTTAAAAAAAAAAAAAAAAAAAAAGTAGATGAAAGGAGGGAGAGTATTCCAAGTGTTGGTGATAATCAGGGATAATGCATGGAATTGGGAGGAGGGGGCAGGGAATTAATATTTTTATTTTTTGGAACAGAAAAGCCAATGTCACTGCATTGAATTTGGAGGAGTGTAAATTATAAGAAAATTAAGTGGAGGTTGAAGGTCGGGGTGGAAGAAAGATAGGAAAAGGTTGTGAAGGGCACTAATGCCTAACAGGATTTTATATTAAATCTGCAGGTAATTGAAAGGGAGCCACAGTTTATTGTGCAGAGTTGACATAGTTAGATCTATCTGCTTTAGTAAGATTGCTTGAGTTTACCAATGACATTATGGTGACTCCAGAAGGTATTCCACTGCCATCAATCTAAGATCTAATTGATGAAACAAGCCATACCGTCAAGAATTATGCCATTAAACAACTTGAAGGATAATAGCATCCTGAGGAGATTCGAATGGAGCTGCCATTTTCATAGAATATAGAAAAAGGATTAGAAAATAAAAAACTTGTATTTATATAAATGTCCATTCCCACTTTCAGGAAAAGAACTACCTGTCACTAGGACTATTGCAATAGCCTTCTAATGCTTCTCTTTGACTACTTCCTCCCTTGTCTGATGAATTCTTTTCATTGTGGCTAAGTTAATTTATTATCTGCTGCTTCATATATTTTAAAAAGAATTATTTTCTAATATATTAGTTGATCAGTGGAATAGGTTAGGTTCACAAGACAAAATAGTGAATAATTATAGCAATCTAGTGTTTGACAAACCCAAAGATCCCAACTTTTGGGATAAGAATTCATTATTTGACAAAAACTGCTGGGAAAACTGGAAATTAGTATGGCAGAAATTAGGCATGGACCCACACTTAATACCACATACCAAGAAAAGATCAAAATGGGTCCATGATTTAGGTATAAAGAATGAGATCATAAATATATTAGAGGAACATAGGATAGTTTACCTCTCAGACTTATGGAGGAGGAATTCATGACCAAAGAAAACTAGAGATCATTACTGACCACAAAATAGAAAATTTTGATTACATCAAATTAAAAGGTTTTTGTACAAACAAGATTAGAAGGGAAGTAACAAACTGGGAAAACATTTTTACACTTAAAAGGTTCTGATAAAGGCCTCATTTCCAAAATTATATTTAGAGAGAACTGACTATAAGAAATCAAGCCATTCTCCAATTGATAAATGATGAAAAGATATGGACATTTTTCAGATGATGAAATTGAAACTATTTCCATTCATATGAAATAGTTCCATGTAACGTGCTCTCCTGGCAGTTACTATTACTAGTCTGTCCTAGACCCACCAGAGTACCTTTGACCACTGTCCTTTGCAGTGTGAACTCTACCCGGCTCGCCTCCTCTGAGGCCTTCTAAGGTCTCTGGCCACAATCTCTTGAATCTATAGCTTAATAACCGGTAGGGCACTCAAGAATAGCCACGTGTAATCTTAAAAGCCTTTATTATACCTACTCACATAATGCCCTAACTGATGCCCTGACTTGTTGGTTCCCTAATGAACACCTGGTCAGAAGACCCACGTGTTCACTACCAAACTCCTTACCTCTTTTGGCTATCCATCTTGGCTTGGCCACCCAGGCTAGGAAGCCAGGGTGAAGAACGCCAGGTTAAAGAGAGTGATTGCTGCCTGCAGTGGGCTTACATAGGGCCTGTGAGGTCACACACACAGCCAATCAGTGAGAGAGTCACCCATTACAAAGCTATCTCAATATGGCCAGGATCCCACCGAAGGGCAGTCCTAATATCCACAGAAATTACTTCCGGACCACTCAATCTCCTGATTTGCTGTGGCACCCATTTAAAGGCCCCTTACAGTTCCAAATCACTATTGATCAGAGAAATGCAAATTAAGACAACTCTGAGATACCACTACATACCTGTCAGATTGGCTAAGATGACAGAAAAAAAATGATGAATGTTGGAGGGGATATGGGAAAATTGGGACACTGACATATTATTGGGTGGAGTTGTGAACGAATCCAACCATTCTGGAGAGCAATCTGGAATTATGGCCAAAAAAATTATCAAACTGTGTATACCCTTTGATCCAACAGTACTACTTCTGGGCTTATATCCCAAAAAAATACTTAAGAAGGGAAAGGGACCTGTATGTGCCAAAATGTTTGTGGCGGCCCTTTTTGTAGTAGCTAGAAACTGGAAAATGAATGGTTGCCCATCAATTGGAGAATGGTTGGGTAAATTATGGTATATGAATGTTATGGAATATTATTGAATACAGAGAGGCTTGGAGAGACTTACATGAACTGATGCTGAGTGAAATGAGCAGAACCAGGAGATCATTATACATTTGAATAACAATACTGTATGAGGATGTATTTTGATGGAAGTGGACAAAGAGAAGATCTAACTGATCCAATTGATCAATGATGGACAGAATCAGCTACACCCAGAAAAGGAACACTGGGAGTGCAAACTGTTTGCATTTTTGTTTTTCTTCCCAGGTTTTTACCTTCTGAATTCAATTCTTCCTGTGCAACAAGAAATTCGGTTCTGCACACATATATTATATCTAGGATATACTATAACTAGGGGTTCTCAAAACTACGGCCTGTGGGCCAGATGGGGCCTGCCGGGCTATGGCAAATGGGCTGAGACAGTGTGAGGTTTTGTTTTTACTATAGTTTGGCCCTCCAACAGTCTGAGGGACAGTGAACTGGCCCCCTATTTAAAAAGTTTGACGACCATTGCTATAACATATCTAACATACATAAGACTGCCTGCCATCTAGGGGAAGGGGTGGAGGGAAGGAAGGGAAAAATCGGAACAGAAGTGAGTACAAAGGATAATGTAAAAAATTACCCATGCATTGTACTGTCAAAAAAAAGTTATGATTATAAAATAAAATAAAAATTAAAAAAAAAATTATTTTCTACCAAATAAATCTAAACTGTACATTGAAAGCCTTCTATGACTCCAGGAATCTGAAAAATCTTTTTAGTAAAAATGCTTTATTTGTCCTAAGGAAAACAAACAAGGCACATATACAGCACTATCAGAGGAATAGTAAAGAAAACCACCTTGTTGGCCACTTCCAACATCAGATGATTTTTTTTTGCTGGCATTTCAAAGGGGAAAGTTCATCTGTAAAATCATAGGAATAATTCCCCACATACAGTGGAAACTTTAGGCAGTTATTACCAAATGTGGTTTCTGGTAAGTCTTTTTTGATCACATGGACAGTAGGAAATAGATGACCCCAATATGGGGAAAGGATGTAGCTACCTATGTCTGCAGGAACTCAGGCTGTACACGTGCTACTTTTCGGAATTCTTTGGTGTGTGTCCGGGGGCACTGCATCTCACACCAGCTGATGGGTACCATCTGGACACCTGCTGGAGAAAAGTTTTTGAGTCAGCTAGGGCATACAACTGCAAAAACATCTCTATACTACTTATTCCAGTGAAAGGCTCTTGTACCTTTGCATTAATAGCAAGATTTACCACAACAGCAAAAACAGCGACCCAGTACTGTATGCTGAATAATTCAAAAGCTAGATGATGAGAGCAAGAGATTCATTTTTGTTCCAAACCTCTGCTCCAAAAAGGATAAGAGGATATAAACTGTTTTTAGTAAAAAGAAGCAGTGCTGATTTACCTGATTCACTGTGGGCCACCACTACGCCCAGCTCATTTTCTGCAGTTGTCAATAGGTAGTTGGACTGTGCATCACCTAGGGAAATCTAGTCATATATATTTGGTTGAGGAAAATGTCAAGCCAAAAAGGCTTTTCCACTCAGTTGGAACAGATGCATCCTTTTCCAGAGACTACAACTCTCTTCTTCCTTTTACAAAACACTTGACATGTGTACAGGGGTAAAGGATACCACTTTAGCCAGCACGATGTCACCTGGGCGGAAACTCTTATATATTTCAACCTGTAAAAAGAGAAATTATCAACAGCTTATCAAGTGCCTATTGTACGTTAGACAAAGTTCTACAAAAATAAAAATGACATGGCTCTTATCCTCAAGAAGCTTAAATTCCAGCAGTGGAGGAAATGACATGTATATTAAAAAAAAAAACAAACAAAAAACAAACAAACAAAAAAAAAAAACAAAAAAAACTACAAGATAATATTTGGTGGAAAAGCACTGGCTTTCCACTGCTTTTAAGAAAAAGTTTCATACAGATGGCATTTTAGCCGAAATTCTGAAGGCAAGGTGACACTGGTCAGTCTGTGCAAAGAGATGGAGAAGAGTGAGAATATTGTAATAACAATAAAGCCAGTTTTCTTGGACTGCAGTGTGTGAGGTAAGGCAAAAAATGTAGAACAATATTGGAAAAAGGGTTTAGAAGCCAAACAGACTTCATCCTAAGGACAATAGGGAGCCAGTGAAGTTGACTATATATAGGGGAGTGACATGATCAGACTAGATCTTTATGGAAACTCATCTGAACAGAGAGTGAGGATGTAGGTATTGAGGCAAGGAGTAAGGATCCTGCAAGTAGAAAACAGGCTATAGTGAGAATTGCTGTAGGGTTATCTGGGAAAGGCAAGTAAGGTTTTCAGGAGCTTTCAAAGGCTGTATAGCTGTCTGACTTAATGGGGTTGTAGCACAGCACAGATCAGTTGTGTTCCTGTTCAATGAAATGAATGAATCTCATCTTTGTACATATTTTCTCAATTCCAAGAGACTGCAAGTAGTATATGGAGCTAGGAAGAAGATTTAATTGCTTTGCTTTGGAATTAACATTTCACTTAAATTCAGCTTATTCCCTTCCCAGAGAGTAGAATCATATTTGCTCATGTTAATAATCTCTTTCACTATTAAAGAAACAAAGTATACATTTAGAAATTTGCAGGTTTAACCTGCTTGCCTAGGATTCTGACTTAGCTAAAGGCTCCCACAACTGGCTTATAAATTGTTGTAAGAAGATGTAGCTAAGCTAGAAGATAGAGAAAATTGTTTCTCTTTGGTCAATAAACAAAAACTTCAGGGAGAAAAGGACTTGAGAGAACAATATGGGAAGAGGAGAAATCATTATATTATAACAGCAGAAAGACTGACTACTTTAGTTTCAGTGTGGGGCTCTTTTATTTGACTCTTCCAATATGGCCTTTGAAATTAATTAGGTACATAGGAACTTTGAGATTTCCCTATCCATAAGTTTCTTAATTGTTACCTTGTCTTTTTCAGTAGCTCGAACATCTTCTTTCCTACAAGGAAATGAGAGTAATAATAATAACAAAAAGTTAATTCTTCCAGAGAAAACAACTGTTGCTTGCTGGAGCCCTCCCTGTCTAGGGAAGAGCAGGAGTTGGGACAAGTCACAGTTATTATTCAGCTTCCCCCAGAGACACAAGATAGAAACACATTCCAATTACAGCTTGGGATAAGACCTCTACCCTGTCTCCAAAGGCCCACATAGAACAGCCAGTGATTGTTTCCAGGTGTGGGTCTAGGGAGAAGGAAGTTTCAGGTCAGCTAAGGCACGGGAAGGTATAAGCAAACATCGTCTCCTTCAGGAAAGAGCTGGCAGAAAATGACTGCCAAGCTATACGGAATCCTAGGATGGAAAAGACTTCCAGAAATCAAGGAACAAATTACCTTGCCTCCTGAAAAACGATTCCCTTTCTCTTTTCAATGAAAAATTCAGGAAAACCCCCACCCAATAACTTGTTCCATTTCTAATAATCATCAGGGTTGACCTATACAGCTGTAGTGCATGTAATCTTTTTTTAAAATTAACTTTATAATTATAATTTCTTTTTGACAGTACATATGCATGGGTAATTTATTTTTACAACATTATTCTTTGTATTCACATTTCCAAATTTTCCCCTGCCCTGGATAACAGGCAATCCCATACATTTTACATGTGGTACAATATAACCTAGATACAATATATGTGTGTAAATCCCATTTTCTTGTAGTGAATGTAATCTTTAAGGGAAAAGTATCCACTGACACTCAGTCACCTCGGATTGGGCACATCTCCTGATGCTTGCCAAACACATACTTCAGTCAAATTTACTATCCTGATTCAAACTTTCTCTGTGAAACAAAAGAGAGTTCACAGAGACAGGAAGGCAGAAATGGGGAACATGGGAGATGGGGATCTGTAACATTTTTTTAAAAATTCCAGACCATTTTAAAGCAAAATAAAGGATAATGAAAAGCTTCCTACCTGATGGTTCCTCTAAAGGAGTTCTTGAGCGGTGTGGATCCCACATATAAGATATGGACTTTGGCAAATCTAGAATTGATGCTGGAGACCTGGGCGGGGGAGAATTGAAAAAGGACGCATTCAAAATATCAGTAGCTGTCAGACAGACATCCCGGTAACAGGATAGTCCTAACTAAATTGGGGCTGAAGAGAAGTAGGTTCTACCCGCAGCTGTCTCCTGCCTAACTAGAAGGGCTACTTGGGCAAGTCCCCTAATCTGTTTCAGTTTTCTCATTAATAACTTGGGAAAGCGTTATCTGCCAATTTCAAAACACCAATCGTTTGTACAATTAAAGTCTCAGGGAAGCTCTGAGGTTAGAGACGGGCCTCTCAGGGCCGGAGGGGCTGCCGGCCTTTGGGACCCGCCAGGCGCCTCCGCAGAGTGGGGGTTTCATAGTTTTGCCCCTCAGAACAGAGACGCGGGAACGAACACACTGGGGAATTTTCGGGGTTCGGTTCCGGAAGACAAAGGTCGGCGGCGGGGGAGGGGAGGGCCTCACCTTGCAGGTGACGATGGTCCCCACATCTGGCAGCATCTGGGATTCGGTCTCTCGCGTCACGGACACCACGGGCAGCTGCGGAGGGGACCAAGAAGAGGTTCGCGAACCGCGCACAACTCCCGCCCGGGGGTCCCGCGGGCCACGTGGAGGCCTGGGGGGGGCTCCGGGCCACGGTTCCACCTGGGAGACCCCGGGCGGGCTTTGGAAGGCGAAGGCCCCCCCGCAGCCGCGGCCTCACCTCGCCGTTGTCGCTCGTCTTCACCACGCAGCCCGAGAGCGAGGAGAAGATGTAGCCGTGCCGGGTGTAGGTGCCGCTGCCGGGGCTGGCCTCGTCCAGGTGACACAGTCGCTCGCCTGCGGCGGACAAACGCGCGGTCCTCCTCCCGAACGGCCTCTCCCCCCGGCCCGGCCGCCCGCCGCCCGCGGCCTCCCCGCCCCGGAGCCTCACTCACCCGGGATGCAGTACCGCGACGGCGGCGCCGCATCCACCGCTTCCCAACAGCCGTTCTGGGAGGCCGGGCGCCGATCCATTAGCACAGCGAGGGCTGAAGGCCTCACGGACAGAATGGCCCACAGGCTGGCGCACCACGCGGCTCGTGTGGGTTGCCCCGGGCCTTCCCTCTCCTGCTGGAACTCCAGCTCCCAGGGTGCTCCGGGAGAAGGAAAGGAGGGGGCGGGGCCGGGCCTTCCGCGCTTGCGCCGTGGGGAACGCCGGGGCGGTAGCGGTCCTGGCGCCGCCGCCGGTTGGGGCTGGGGATGATTGGTCTGACTGAGTGGGGCCGGGGTCGGCTTCGGCGGAGGCTGCTGTGAGCCGTGGAGGGTTCGGGGCTCGACTGGGTCGTTGCCCGGCGGACAGGAGGTAAGGGGCCCTCCGGGGTCGCACTCTCCTTCCCCACCTCCTTCCTTCCTCTCGGGATTTCGGGCCCCCAGCCGTGGGGGGCGTGGAAATACGGGGCGCGAAAGGGGTCAAGGCGCGTCTCCATCCCCGCGGAACGTCGGGGGCTTCGCCCTTCCGGGGATCTCCCCGTATCCGGGGGCAGGGGCACTGTGAGGTGGAGGGGCTTCTTTTCGCTCCCCTCCTCCTCCTTCCTAGCTCTGCTCGGACCGGCTTCGTTGCACCTGCTTCCCCCCACCTGGCGGACGGGCTCGGCTACTGCCGAGCTGGGGCAAGGAACCCCCTGCGACCGAGCTCGCCTAAACGGTCACACTGGCGCGGCGCGGCATCCGGCAAAGTTCGGCCCCGCTCCCGGGGGCGGGGGGGGGCCCGCAGCCGCGGTGTCCGGCGGAGCATCTGCGGACCTGCGTCCGGGTCACCCAGTCAAGTCCCGTGGCGGCCTCTCGGGGCGGGGGCTCCTCCCTCCCCCCTGCCCGTTAAGCGGAGGACGGCGAGCTTAGGTCTGAGACTCGATTGTTGGGCGAGCGAGGTCCGAGAATGATCCAAGGGATGACTTCTTGAGTTTACATCTGGGAGCAGACCCTGGTGTCGTGGAGAGCCTTAGAGAGATACTTTTTAATTATAAATGTATTCTCGAAGGTCCCCGGTGCTTTAGAAAAGTTATTTTAAACAATATCAATGAAATATATGTAATGTGGGTTTTAAAATTTTGACTCAGTTTCAACATTCAGGAGTTTGTTTTTGCATTTGGATACGCCTGCATGTTCTGGACATTCATACTTTAAACCAAATGACAATAGCGGCAATTAGTCCATAAGTATCTATTAAACGTTGTATTTTAGGCGCTGTGCTCTGATGGGGATACGGGACAAAACCCCCTAAATATCAGGGCACTTTTGAGATTTAACCGGAGTAGATAGAAGGAAGCAGAGAATAGCAATTGTAATAATTCTCTAGAATATTAATGCGGGGCCCGGGAGGATGGGATTTAACCGTCTTGAAGGAGCTTCACAATTCCAACATGTTTCATACTCCCATATTTGATTTCTGATTGTCCTGGTGTCAGGAAGCTTCTGATCATTCTCTTTCTCCTCTGCCCCCCCCCCCCCCCCCCCCCCCCGCTCCCCCTCCCCCGCTATTCCTCCTTCATTGTCTTAAACTTTTCTTTGGGCAGGTACAGGAAGAGAAGATGGAACATTTGAAAGGCTTTTCTTGGGTAGAAGTAAGGGATGCTGATCCAGTTACTGAATTGAAACTGTGCCTAGATGTGCACTGACCTCCTCCAGTTTCTTATGGGTTTCAGACTTCATACTAAATAAATAAATCAACAGGAGTTGGGAACTAAACAGTAACATCCTACCTCCCATGTGACAAATCAGATAATCTTCTCTTTGATAATAGACAAACTTGTTTACAAAGTTGATCTAGATATTCACAGCGGTCTCCAGTTTAAAATATTGGTTTGGCATCCTTCTCCCTTCCATTGCTGCTTACTGTGTGTGCCACAGCTAGAGAGAAGGAAGACATTTAAAGAATTTGGAGTGCTGGGGAGATAAACTAAACAGCAGCCTCTGAGGGACAATTACAGTAGAGAAAACATATTCTACAAAGAAACACAGAATAAGATTTTGCTTGGGACTGGTCAATTCTTTTCTGTTCCTCTTAATGCAAGAGATATTTAACAACTAGACTTAACATTATTCTTGTATTAAGAGTAAGTATTGTGTAATGGAAAAAATGCTGGACTTAGGTCTGGATTCAAATCCTAACTTAGACTTGATTTTTGCTTGGGAATAAGAGGATTCTTGGGTTAATTTCCAACTGGAAAGGACTAGACTTCACAACCAGATATGTTCTCAAGAAGGATCTGTAGCTCAGTAATGGGACCTAGATCACCTTTAATTAGATGATATCCTCATCTGTAAAATGGGGACAATTATTTAATGTCTACCTCATAGGGATGTTTTGTGGATCAAAGGAGATGTATTATTACAATCACAAAGCCCTATGTGAGTTGTTACATTACATGATAACTGGGACTGAGGACATTGGAAGGTGCAAAGCTTGGGAATTCATTGCTGCCAGCCTGAGCTCTCTGAGCCTGTAATAGCAGTCCTGAAGATGAGAACTAATAGCTCTCTCCAGGGATATAGATGGCATCAAAGATCTAGGAACAGGATCCACTCCAGAAAGGTTTCCCATGCTGATGTGGCTAGTTTTAGCCAAAAAGAGTCAGTGGTCCAGGAGGGAGAAGCATTAGAAGCAGGAGGTGAGCAGGAAGGGGAGAGGAGATCATAGGCAGCTTTCTCAGCAACTCTGCCATTGCTGAAGCCAACAGGTTTTGTCATACTCTCTCCTTGCAGTGGTCGTGTGCCCGAGTAGGTTTGTTGGTGTGGGCATTGCTGTTCCTATTTGTTTAAGGCTTCTTTTAACGTCTTGGTTCCTATTCTACAGAGAAACACAGAGTAAGATTTTGTTTGGGGCTGGGCAGTTCTTTTCTGTTCCTCTTTTTGCAAGAGATTTCATTTAATAGCCAGACTTGCTTATCCTTATTGTGTAATGAAAAAAAAGCTGGACTTAGGTCTGAATTAAAATCCTAATTTAGATGTGATTCTAATCAAACTACTTCCTTTAAGCCTGTTTCTTTCATTGCAAAGAAGGCATGATAATACTTATTACAGAAATTCACATTTGTGAAGTTTCCAATTTTAGTACTATGTGTTAAAAAACAGGTTAAGTTTAATTCTTCAAACTTTCACCTAGGATTTCTAGCCTGTGGTAATTGGAATAGGTAAATCATTAGGGGTAGGCTGAGTGTGAAAAGGTCCTTATTTTCACGGAGTAAGTTTGGATGTTCACCAGGTATTTATTTTGCTGTAGGAGGCCATGCGAAGCCGCCGGTCCTTATTGCTGGGGCCAGCACGTCTATGCTTTCGTTTGCTTCTCCTCCTGGGCTACAGACGCCGATGCCCACCAATACTAAGGAACCTTGTGCTTCGTTGGCGCTATGGAAAAGTCTGTCTGCGTTCTCTACTCTACAACTCCTTTGGGGGCAGTGACACTGCCATTGACTCTGCTTTTGAGCCTGTGTACTGGCTTGTGGACAATGTGATCCGCTGGTTCGGGGTGGTGAGTGTTGCCTGGTCTCATGGCTTAGGTTAGCATGGCAGATTGTGGGAGCTCTTGGGTGGAAGGATGGAGAAAGGTGCTTTCTTGGAAAATTTCCCAACAAGCTTTACCAGTCTAGCCTCTCCTTTTCTTCCTCTTGTGCCTGTATTCCATCTATAGCTGAGTGTTGACCTCCTGTCATTGGCAGGTCTTTGTGGCCCTGGTGATTGTGCTGACGAGCTCAATTGTGGCCATTGCCTACCTGTGTGTCTTGCCTCTGATCCTCCATACTTATTCAGTGCCCCGAATCTGCTGGCATTTCGTCTACAGCCACTGGAACCTCATCCTCATTGTCTTCCACTACTATCAGGCCATCACCACACCTCCTGGATACCCTCCCCAGGTAGGGTGCAACCAGACACCCAGGGGAAATGGTGGGACAAAGAAGCTGGAGTCCTAACAAAGGAGCAGCAGAACTCTTTAAGAATTCTCTGGTTTCCAAAAGGTCCCCATCAGAAACTAAAATGTTCTGAGGCCTTGCCTGATTCTCTTCCAATATAGGCCAAGACTGACCTTGCTACTGTATCCATCTGCAAGAAGTGCATTTACCCTAAACCGGCGCGAACGCACCACTGCAGCATCTGCAACAGGTCGGCTTTGGTCATCTTCCCTATTTCCTTGGCATTGTTTTTGATCTTGTTCACTTGCCCTTTTCTTAGGGTCAGGCAAGTCAGGAACAAGCTCACCTAATCACCCAAAATGTCCACCCTTGTTGAGCACAAGTAACGTCTCCATGCCCCATTCCTCCTTCTAGGTGTGTGCTGAAAATGGATCACCACTGCCGTATCCTTTTACCGAGACTCCCTGAATCTGTCAATGCTTACCAGCGTGTCCCCTCCTGTATCTTCTTTCCCAACTCCCTCCCCAACCACTACCAAAGTATTTTAAAACACTTAGGAAGATGAAAGGATACTTTTTGGAGAACATGGCCTTTTACTAGGAAAAAACTGGGCCTGGAGATTTTGGAGAAATGTAGCCTCAACTGTTATTTCTGCAAAACTTGATCTTACAGGAGGAAAAAAGTCTTGGAAGCCAATTATTTCTTTGAGAACAGACATGAACATGGGATTGGCCAGGCCTTGTAGGCAGTTCAGCTGTAGAAATAGGGATGTAGCTAGAGAAGGGATTAAGGATGCTGTTGTCCTCCTGTGGCGAGCTACAACTGCAGCTCCCTTCCCTTCTTAGCACAGGTACTCGGTAATACTTCCCATCATTGGTGTTTTGGTGCCAGTTGAATGGCAGCACAGTTGACCCTGCCATCCCCAGCATGGCATAAATGGGCTTATGTGAGTTCTGGGAGACTCAGAAGCCCATCTCAGCAGGTAGCAAGCGGCTTCAGCAAGTGTTGGCCCCCAGAATTCAGCTGCTACTTGTGCAAGTGTGGCACACACAGGGGTAGCACCCTCAGCTATGCCCAGCCTGCTCCCTGTATTTATTCCGGGACCCTCTGGAGGTTTCTGGCCAGGCTGATCCTTAAGTCCTAACTCCCAGCTTGGTTGAACAACTGTGTGGGCCACTACAACCACCGGTATTTCTTCTCCTTCTGCTTCTTCATGACCCTGGGCTGTGTCTACTGCAGCTTTGGCAGCTGGGATATGTTCCGGGAAGCTTATGCTGCCCTTGAGGTGAGCAGTGGAGTCTGAGGGGATGGAGGAACCTTAGGGTAAAGGTGACAGTAGTAAAGGAGAAGTCTCTCCCTCTGGAGTGGGGTTGGCAAAGCTCTCCTGCCAAGGCCAGAAAATATAACTGGTACTATTTTCCATCCCCATAGAAAATGAAACAGCTCGACAGGAACAAACTACAGGTGGCTGCCAATCAGGTGGGCCGTCCCACTCACTGCCTCGTGCTGCTCAGGCCTGGGGTTATAGGTCTAGAGAAGTGGCCTTGGCCTGGCTAGCTATAGGGCCTCTGGAGGCCCCTGCACTGGCCATGGGACAGGGGGGCTTTAGCCCCTGGAAGCAGTGCCATTCCTAGAAAAATGATATTGGTCTAACACTTGACTGTTTTCCATTCACTTTCCTAACTATTTGGTCTTCATACTAAAAAAGGCTCTGCTTTGACACTGGCCTGAGCAGCATGGAGTCTTTGTTGGTCTGTGTAATGGGGTTCCAGGGTCCAGAACAGACTAGGTAATCTGGTCTTTAGCTCGGGTAGTCTCTGACCCATAGGGAAACCTCCCCTTCTTCTGCTCCCCTGAACCAATTCCTTGGTCTTTGTCCTGAGCAGAGCTCACACCTCGCTCAAGCTCAGACCTAAGAACAGCAAGAATCCTTTCCACTGGGTTTCACACCTTAGCAGCCCTGGTCATCCCTTCCCCCATCCTAGCCAGCTCGGTGGGTGTGGGTCCTGATCAGCAGTGGAGGAGGCAGAAAGGGGGAAGGGGTGGCAAGACAGCCCCTGGAGCCCCATCCCTGTCGTCTGAAGCTCCCCGGCTAAGCCCGGCTCTTCCCTGCGCTTCGCCCTCGCTCAGCCCTGCTCTGGCCAGTGTGTTGTCCCTGTGGTGATGTTGCCGGGCTCCATCCATCCCTCTGGCTGCTTTTTCCACTCATCTGTAGCTTGACCTTTGTCTCTTCCTGGCCCAGGGCCGGGTCTGTGGGAATCAGGGCCTCTGCTGGCAGCAGCGACGGGCAAAGGGACAAACACTCAGGGTCTGTTGCCCTTTATTTCAGACGTATCACCAGACCCCACCACCTACTTTCTCCTTCCGGGAAAGGATGACTCACAAAAGCCTGGTTTACCTATGGTTCCTATGCAGGTAACTCACGCCACTGTTCCCTGATAGGGGCCCATAAACAGGAATAAACTCAGCCCTGCTTCTCCTAGAGACCCAGGAGAATCTGGCTCTTCTCTGGCCCCTGAACTCAGTTCTGTAAAGAGAAAAAAGCTGGCTGATACCCACCCCCAGCCTTTCCAGGGCTCAGAGCAGTGTATCCTCCTGTCCCACTCATTGCAGTCAAATCATAGCCAGCACACTCCTTAGAACCAGAGATGCATCATTGACCTGCGCCATCCTTGGGAACAGGCTGGCATTGGTTGCATTAGAAGCAGTTTTATGAGCCAGATAAAAACTAGAAGCAAGTCAAGTTCCACCTCCCAGCCAGTACAGGTGCATTCTGAGGTCTGGGACAAACAGGTCTAGGGGCCTACTTCACACCCTACGTCTAAGAAACCATACTGAGTAAACCATCCTTGTTCCTGAAGCAGTTAGATATGGTGTAGGCAGTTCTGGCTGTCCAGAATTCCCATATGAAAGCAGACATAGTGAGAACCCATTGAACATCTCTAAAGTCTGCCCATGTTTGAAGATTTCTGGCTGTAGAGAGCTTGGTATTTTCAGAGCCCAGCTCACTTCACTTTATATACAGCTGCTCATACTTTTAGGGAGTTTCTCCTTATTTCTATCAAGCCGAAACCTCCAGCTTTCCTTCAGCTTCTTTCCATTGCTGCTAGTTGTGCACCTGAAGCCAAGAAGACCAAGTCTCCTACCTCTTCTACTGGTAACCTTTTACTTGGGCAGATGCATATCCAAGACCTCTCTTGTTCAGAAGCAGAAATAATGGCCTAAAACACTAAGATTTCATTTTAAATTCTCAAGAATTTGAGCTGGATATGGTAGGAAAAAAACCCCCTAGGATAGAAAGCTCTTGTTGGTACTTTGTAAATTCCTTGGGTCTGGGTCTGAGATGGAGTTCAAATCCAGCTGCCCACTAATTAGCACTAACCGTCCAGTCAGACCTGAGGCTGTTCTCACAAGAGAATTTGGCGCACACATTGGAATTCAAGATCTCTCCCCATCTGCTTCCTGGATAAAGGGATGAACGTTACCTTTTCCTCCTGCAGTAGGAGGCAGTTCATTGATCGGTCTTTTGAGATCTTTTTAAGTTCATTAAAGACTTGAGGGTACTGGGTATGGGCTGAATTTTATAGGGGTAGATCCCTGTCCTACAGTGGGTCTAGGTTTTACTGTTGAGTGTTCTTTGTGAAACATTACAAGGAACGGACACCAGGACCTTCTCCATCTCCTCTTAGTTCTGTGGCACTGGCCTTGGGGGCTCTGACAGTATGGCATGCTGTCCTCATCAGCCGTGGGGAGACCAGTATCGAGCGGCACATCAACAAGAAGGAGAGGCATCGGCTCTCCCTGAAGGGCAAAGTGAGTACGGGGGCAGAGGGTTCTCCAGCAGGAGACACCATCTTCCTAAGGTTACCAAGTCTTGGCTGAGACTATGAGTCTAAAAGAGATTGGGGTGGGGTGGGATGGGGGGAGTTTGGGGAAAAGGAGTTTCTGAGCATACCTGTCCTTCCTTGGCTACAGGTATTTAGGAATCCCTATAATTATGGCTGCTTAGACAACTGGAAGGTATTCCTGGGTGTGAACACAAGAAGGTAAAAGAGGGAAACATTGCAAATCTCCATCTGGGGGAGGGTGTTTCCATTTATTGAGGTATTGCCTATTAGGTAAGGGCTGGTACCCTCATGGTTAATCACTATAGTGATAAAAAGAATATGCTGAGCCCTACTTTAGCCCCAGAATCTAAGCAGCACCCCCACTGGAGACAGATTTAAAAAAAAAAAAAAAGTCACCATTTCCTGACAAAAGCATCTCTTATGTCTAATTGCCCCATACACCAAGGATAACTAATATGATCACAGAGACCAGTTCTCTATCTTCCCCACTCCTTCCCTCTTTAGGAATCCTTTTACTTTTATTCTTGCCTTTGACTTATGGTTGGCTCCTCCCATAGCCTTTGAGGTTATTAATCCATGTTGTTTTGGGATTGGGGAAGTACAGAAGTTCATCCCCAAGACTTGAAGGCAGCAGCATTGCCAGCAGCCCTTCCCAGGAACTGTTTTTTGTCTTCTCTTTCAGGCACTGGCTCACGCGTGTCCTGCTGCCTTCCAGTCATCTGCCTTATGGAAATGGGATGACCTGGGGCCCTCCTCCCTATGTGACAGCAGCCCCAGACTCTGTGCTGGCTGTGTGAGCCTCCAAGGCTGGTCCTACCTATGTGGTCTCAAGGAGTCAGAGATCTCTTTCAATCTAGAACAAGGTCTGGAACCATGAAGCAAAAGAAGTCATTTGGACTGGCTTCCTGCACCTGTACCACACAGAATGCTGTACGATCACCCTTGGGCACTGGGAGCAGTGTGACATGGAGAACTCCAAGGCTAATGTTCCTTTCACTCAGGCTAACAAGTTCAGTATCCGTGTTGCCAGAATTCTAGATGGGGCCTTTGCCCTAAGGTACAATTGTTAGAGACCCAGTCTGGGTTCCAGCATGGGTATTGTGTACCATCTCTCCTCTGATGGATGGGAAAAGAGCTGACAGGGTAGAGCCCTGGGCTCTTACTAAGGTCACTGCCACTTTTCACACTCTGCTTACTGCAGAAATAAAGGTATTTCATTTTGTAAAGACTGAACTCAATCCAGTTCTCCTTTCCCACACTAGCTCCAGTGTTCCTTGTGTGTGCCTGGGAAGAGGGGAAGTATGGAGGCCCAGAAAGGGGTGATACTTCCTGCCACCATGGAGCCAGTGCCTGAGGCATCACCTGTCCACAGCACTCTTGGAAAGTTCCTTAGTTCAGCCTTTTCTGAATCATTTCCTCCTGTTTGCCTCAATTACAGTCCCTAAGAAAAGAGAACTAGCCAAACTTTGTAGCTCCTGGGCTGAAAGCGGGTAGGTTTTCTGCACTGGCCATATAACCAAAAGATGTCTTTATTCTCTAACCGTACACACAACATACATACAAATTCTCTGTAGCCCTTAGGGCCAATCACTCACAATCATTCCTCAGGAGGGTAGCTCCTTTACCCTTACACAACTTGGCCCTCTTCCCTCTGTAGCCAGCACACTTCCATGGCCCCAGTGTCACTTCACAATATCCATGAGCAATGAGGAATATAGCATTCCTTGCCCAGCCATGCAGCACAGAACTGAGCCCACAGTGGGGAGGACAGTGGTCTCCCCTCCTTGGACAGGGCCCATTCGGCAGGAAGACTCCTCGATAGGTCAGGCACAAGGCTGAGGCCTCAGCTGCCTGGACTCCCCAGGAGGAACCTGTGGGGTGTGAGAACAGGGGATGGGGTTGATACGTTAGCATGGAAAGCTAACTCCTGCCCAGTCTCTCACTCCCCAGACACTCACCATGCTCCTCTAGCAGTCACTGCTTCTCTGCGGACCAGCCTCTTCTTGTCATCCAGTGGCTTGGCCAAGGCCCGGATCACTTGCATTTTGTAGGGCAGGAGCTGTGGAAGGACAGATGCCTGTCACCTGGGGCCTAGCCTCTTAGGATTTGGATAAAGAAGAAATTCTCTATTTTTTCACTTGTTGGGGCTGCAGAATGGATTTTCTAGGAAGGTGAGGTAAATCCTATTTTTTTAGGGGTCCCTGAACTGCCCAGAGAGATTTTTATCTTTTTTTTTTTTTTTTTTTAAACTGTCTTGTCAAATATGGGGCTCAGGAATATGGTATGGGTTCCATGTTCCCTAATCACCAGTGACTTATGTTGACTGTTGATCATCCCCTTTAAAATGGGTATCATAGGTCCTTACATACCACAGGAGTTGGCAGCCTGGTGAGTGCATGTATGCACTGTAATGCAGCAATCCGAACAGCCTGGAACAAACACAAAGATATGTGGAATGATAAAGTAGGGAGAGAGCTCTCAGCTAGAAAAACTACTGGGGACATAAGTACTCACCATGGAAGGGCTACAACTGAGGTTTAAGAACTTGGTGACGAGGGTGTCAATGTGAAGACTCATGACTTGTGGGGCATCTAGCAGAAGAGGCTGAAGGCAGCTGAGGGTGGAGAGCTGTACCACGCAGTCTGTGCAGGATAAAGCCTCGAGCAACAAGGAAAGTAACTAAAAGACAATAGGAACAGATCAGAAGGGACCCAGCCAGCTGTTATAGAACTACCTCGTATCCCTTTTTTGCCCTCTATTTTATTAAGGCTAGAGGACTCACCGTGGGTAACTCTGGCAGGAGCACGGGTTTCGGTAGGCTGTTGAGTACGTGAGACAAACCCTTCAAGTAGTTTGGTTTCACGTCTACAAGAAAAGGAAGAGAACATGGGAGCTGTCGGGACCTAAGGTGAGGCCTGACTCTAATCCCTAATGTATTCCAAGAGACACAAACCAGGGAATCACCCAGAACAAAAAAAAGCAACGCAGGGCAAGGGTCCAGATGTAACAGTACCTGGCCAGCAAAAGGGAACAAGACTCACTCTGAGGAGCAGCGTGGAAACCCTGGACCAGAGCGGGCACACTGTCTGTGAAGAAGCGCTGGCGGAACATGATGCGTATTTCAGCATGGCCAGCTCGGTGCAGCACATCTGGGCAATCAGCCATCAGCAGGGAGAAGCCATCAGCTGCAGCAGGGCCCAATTCTGCATCACTCAAAAGGCCCATTAGCTAGAGAAACCAAAGCATCCAAGTCAAGACTCACAAAGAAAGATGGTAATAGAATTCGGGGCTTTATTCCCTTGAAACTTACCTGCTCTGTGAGGCGGGAGCTGAGAGGGTGGTATCTGAGCACTAAAGCCTTTGTCACCTGTCAATCAGAGAGACTCAGGGTGATTAATGACAACCCATGGACCCAGCTGCGGCCTTGCAGAAAGCCCTGCTTCAGAGTATGTGTGTCAGTCCAAGTAGGGCCTTGCTCTCCACCCCAGGTCACTCTCTTCCCTTACC
Organism: Sminthopsis crassicaudata; assembly: GCF_048593235.1. Lineage (NCBI taxonomy): Eukaryota > Metazoa > Chordata > Mammalia > Dasyuromorphia > Dasyuridae > Sminthopsis > Sminthopsis crassicaudata. The sequence continues at coordinate 610,496,378 of NC_133618.1, forward strand.
CAGAGGAGCAGTGTGAAAGCCTGACTCCGACAGGGCCCCGGGCTCAGGCCAGCCTCCACTTTTTCCATCGCTTTCTGTAGGAACTCATCTAGCTGCTGCCCTAGAAAGGAGGGGGAAATGCTGAAGTGTGTGGCCATTTAGTTTCTTATCTCCCTCCCCCAACCCAAACAGGCAGGGGGATTTTTTAATGTAACCCCCCCCTTCCCCCAATCATGCTGCCCACAACTGGAGCACTGAGGCCCCAGGAAAGCCCAGGGGATCCCTGACTGGATCACTTTTTTTTCTATAAAAATGTTTTTTATTTACCAAACATATGCATGGGTAATTCAACACTGACCCTTACAAAACCTTGTGTTCCAAATTTTCCCCTCCTCTTCCCTAGATAGCAGGTAGTACAATTTATGTTAAATGTTAAAATATATGTTAAATCCAATATATGTATATTTATACAGTTATCTTGCTGCACAAGAAAAATCGGATCAAGAAGGGAAAAAAAAAAACTGGGAAAGGAAACAAAATGCAGGCAAATAAAAGAGTGAGAATGCTATGTTTTGGGCCGCACTCAGTTCCCACAGTTTTCTCTCTGGGTGTAGATGGCTCTCTTCATCACTGAACAACTGGAACTGGTTTGGCCTGGATTCCTTCTTAATCTGGAGTCCACAAAGGGTCTGTGGACAGTGTTTTTTTTAAAGGTAGGAATGGGCAGTATGTATACCCAGACTATGTGACCTTGGATGGGGGAAAATCACACCTTATTTCAATTTACTTGTTTCTTTTTCACTTAAAAATAGAATATTTTTATTTTTTATTTTTAGAGTGCAAATGTTCTAACACCCTGTCCATGATTTTAAAAAGAAAAGCTAAAAAATCCCTCTCTTACAAACAACTGGAAACAGTCTCTTTAAAGAGACTGAAGACTAAACCAATGATTGCATTTGTATCTGTTTCAGGGAGGTATCTTCTCCTTGCCCCTGTGACCCCAGCCTGGCCCCCAATACCTGCTGGGTGTTTATTGAGTAGCCCTGCAAAACACTTGGCAGCAGCAGTGCAGGAGAAGAGCCTGTCATGGTGGCAGCTCAGAGTTAGCAGCTCCTGCATAAGTCTGTCCAGCTGAGGGATCTCCACCTGCAGAGAATCCAGATCATGGCATAGGCCCAGGAGGCAAGACTTAGCAAGGAACAGCAGTGTGGGCAGGCAGCACTTTTGAAGGTCAGGGAACAGGAGGAGTCTGGAGCAGCTTTAACTATAGCAACATTTCAACCCTGGGGTCACTCTGAGCTCCACTTGCCCGGGTGAGGCTAAGGCCTGTGCCCCCAAGATCCCAATGACTTACATTCCTGGGCAGAGAACAAACAAAGGCCATAAGAAGTGCAACCAGCCGCTTCTGTTCTGAGGAGCTATTCTGGAAGAAGAGAAAGGCATCATCATCACATTGCAAAGCACCATGTATTCCCAATGTTGAATTCCCTTCACCCTTCCTAGATTAGCTCAGGAACCACACACCACAGCCTGAGTCCTGTTCCACATCCTAGTAGTCTATTACCTGGAATGGGAGGAATTTGCTGGGGAAGCTGTTTTCAGAGAGAAAGGATACGTCGCCATCCAGGAACAAAGGCACAATACGGGCCACACTTTGAGCAGCTAGCCTGGAGACAGAAGGGATGGCTCACTAGCACTACCTTTACCCAGTCAGGAAATCCTGGAGATCTCCCCGAAACACCTCCCCAGATGATTGGCCTGTAGATTCAGGTATGGATGGAAGGCAAGGTGAAAAGGCAATGTGTTTTCTCCCCGAGTGATATGTAATAGCTAAAGCCCAATTCCATAGGGGAAAATACTTCTCAAACTCACTCAGGACTTAGGTGGGTACTGGCTGTGCTGATGACAGAGACCATGGCGGCCAAGACCTCCTCCTCCAACAGCAGCTTCCCAGGATTGGGGAGGTCTTTCTCTGCAAGAACAGCACTGTGTTAGAAAGCACCAGCCACACTGGCCAACTTCCTCCCTCTTCCACGCTCACCCAAGACTATGATCCTGGCAACCAGAAGTAAAAGACTAAATTAAGCCCAATTATTGGATCAGTTTCTGTCTAGTTTTATATGCAGCCTTTGAAGTAAAGATAAAGAAAAGATGGCCATGATTACGAACATGTCTCCAGGCTTAGAAAGAGCCTCTAGGATGATCTGGTCCCATCTCCTCAGTTTACAGATTACTAGCTTAGTAAAAGGTTATTAATGGTCACAAGCCACAAATTATTGATGAGACTCACTGGGGCAAACTAGAAATGCGGCCAGGCCTTGAGCAGACCACAGAGCAGTGTTATTTTTACAGCCTATTGTAGGAGCATTCACTTTATCATTTAATATTTCCCAACTACATTAATCTGACTTGGGTCCTCCTGGAAGTGTTGCCAGCAGTACCTTATTCCTTTAAATAAACAGAAACACGAAGAAATACTGCTAAAGGAAAACTCAGTGCAGCCTTTTGCATGCTGATGGCATTAGTCACCCCTGGAGTTTAGAGTGAACCAAAAGAAAGCTGCTAACTCTAGAATCCCAGGATGCTAGCTAACTTGGTCCAGCTCTGGGTGCTCCAGGGCAAAGTACCTGAACCCTCTGGTTGGGGGGAAGTTGGGCTAGATGACCTTGCAGGTCCCTTCTAGCTTAAGATCTGGATGCTGCTATGGAATAGGATGCAGAGCCCTGGTCTACATGACTGGGTGTCCTGGGGGGGAGAGGGAAGGAGGGAAGAGACAATACCAGACCAAATTACAGGCCAAAGAAGGAGAAAAAGTCCCACAGAGAAGTGAAGAGGATTTACCTGGCATGGATGCCTGAACAGCCAAGGCAAGTAGGCAAGGGACAGCTGTCTGATGGAAGTACCAGCAATTCTCAGGCTCCTGCTGGCACTGCCCCGCCACCAGGTGGAGACTTCGGCATACTGCAATAACCTCGCTGGAGTTGGCATTTTTCCCTGTGAAAAAAGAGAAAGCAGATTCTTTGCTAAGATTTTTTTGACAGTCTCCTCCTGTAGTAGGGAAAACCACAAACGTTTTCAATGTATCAATCATTTATGTTCTTGCTACTGTAAAAATAACTTAAAGCAGGGCTTTCCTACTTGCAAGTGCTTTTCACCTGGGCAATCTGTATGTGACCCAGGTACATAGGTATATAAAATGGGCATACAAACCACGACATTCACTGCTAATAAATCATAGTTTCACAACACATTCAGTTATATGACCCCATATGGAGTTGCAACTCATAGGTTGACCAGCTATGGTTTAAAGGGTTTCTTATCTCTTCTTTCTCATCCAGCCATCATTACTGACCTGGATATTCCCTAGAGTATGTATAACAGCCAGAAACTGAGCACCAGGCCAAAGCTCACAAGAGATGGTGATGGTGAGGCTGACATTACCACCCCTCCCCCCAACTGCCTCCACGGCTCCTTCAGTTACCTCTGTGCACATGACGGAGGTACTGCAACAACACAGGAAGGGTCTCCCTGACAATACTGGCATGTGTAGACACAGCCGACAGGGCCTGTAGACAGCGCAAGCGTCTTGCTTGGTATGAAGGTCCCTCTCCACTGGCCAACTCTGTGTTCCCTGGAAAGAGCAACATATGAGACAAGGTTTCATTGCCTAAATGGAGACCCGGGGCACGGTGCAGGGCGGGGACAGGAGGAGAAAGATAGGACTCTCTCCTGTTGGTCCCCAAGACTCCCCCCCTCCTCATGTCTTCCTGCCCAGTCACGGGGCCTGGGAACCACACACCTGTATGAAGCTCCTCTGCTAGCCGGGGCACCACGTGGCTAATGAAGACTGTGGGATAGAGCGTGGCCAGCGTCCCTGATGCTTCCATAGCTGCCAAACTGCCAGGAGCACAGAAGGAGGAATATCAGCTAAGACTTGGCAATAAGAGGCAACCCCTCTCCTGCCAGGCCAGCAAGAGGGCACCTCGTCCCCTTTGGGAATGATCACTGGGCAGGAACTAGGAACCCAGATAATGAAGTAGGGGGCTGGCAGACCCCATGTTTAATCCCTTCCTGGCACAAATTGCAACCTCCAAACCAGAGTCCATTCAGCTGCAATCCCAAGGGAGCACGTGGTCTGCCTCCCTTACAGGCTATCAACTTCAATGGATGGAGGGAACCCACATGTGGACAGTATAAACTGTCTGCTGGGACTGGACTAGATGGTCTCTGACTTAGAGCTCAGAAATCCCATACCTACAAGTTGGGGAAGATTTCTGTAGCCAGAAGCCAACCTTTGGCTTTTGACTTTAAGGATAAAGAGCCAGTGAGAAGCATGAAGGGTTCTGGGTGAGGACTCTCTGAGGCTCAGCAGTGGGAGCACTTCCTACCAAGCCTGGCCCTAGAGCCCACCTCTTACCAACTCTGGGACTCCTCCTCCAGGAAGCTCAGCCTGTAGAGATGATCAATTGCCAGTTCCAGGTCCTGGGTAGACAGAAGCCCTGCAAGCAGAAGGGGACACCCCCTTTTTACTCCTTCAAAGGAAACTAACAAAAATCTGGAGTTAACTAGAGCTACAGCCGGGGCTGAGGGAAGCCTGCTCTTTGCAGGAACCTCTGGGGGAAGAAGGTATAACCCCCTACAATCTTTCCTCATTCCCTTGAGATGTACCTGGCTGGGCACCCAAGACTGTGAGGGCACGGATGCCAACCAGCTGGAGTTGTGTACTAGGGTCTGCCAGGGCCAAGGAGACCAGTGAACATAGCGGGGTCTTGAAGCCACTCAGGGGTATTTCATCTGTGGAGAGAAAACCAAAGACTAAGTTAAGAGTTTGACATAAAAACCAACTGAGGCAGAAGCTACTGGGCTTGGATGGCACAATTTTAGTTATAACACATCATTACTATGGCTATGGGGACAAATGACTGGAAATTCAGGAAACTCAATGGAATACAAACATTTCCCCCCACAGTTAGCCCCCTGCCCAATACACAGGGCAAGGAGTGAGCTCACCTTTGTCCTCATTTCCCCACTTTTGCTGTAGTTTTAAGAAACCCAGAAGCATCTCTAGTATTGTCCGTCTCTGGCTGCTCTACAAAGTATGAAAGGAAACTGAAGTCAAAAGGACCCAAAAGGTCTTTAATTAAACTAGCTGCTATGCAGAGGCTGGGAGAGCCAAGGGTCCCTAGCCCCCATCTCCCCACGAGGTTTCCTATCTCCTTCCTCTTACCTGGCTGTGCCGATTGAACTGTTCCAGAAGCAAGGGTATCACGGTGCTGGTGACGCGGTCACAGGCTCGAGCGGATGCCCCTGCAGCTGCCTGCAACAGTTTGGCACTAGGCCACACCAGCTTCATGTCAGGTTCACAAAGGTGGTGCCTGCAGTCTGCAGAGACAGCACATCCCGGGGGTTAGAGGGGCTGCCCCTGCTCCCCCCAGCCTTTAGCACTGCAGAATGACATCGGCTTCAGTGGGCACGAGCTGACAGCTTTTCCCATGGCAGTTTCCAGCCACCAGTGTGGAAAGGCCTCAGGCCCACTGTCCCTGTTACAGCAGACCTCACTTTTAACCCAAGCCCAGTTACCCTCCAGGATGCTGCCGAGAAAGGAGTCTAGAAGGTCCTCCGCATCGGCCTCCAACACAGATCTAGACAAACACGCAGACAGGGAGTGCAGGGCTGCCAGGCCTTCAGCCTCCACCCGCTCACTGGATGTTTGGAAGACCTGTAAGGGAAGGGATCCCCCAGATGCTAAGAGCATTCTGAACCTCCTACACCCCATCCAACCTGTTTTCTTCTGGAAATACTTGGGAACCTTTGAGCAACACAAATGGAAACCTACTCCAAATGAACTCCACTGAGGAATCTCCACCAAACATCTCTTTCAAGTCAATATGGTGTACATGTCCTGGTACTGAAGTATGTGCAAATGCTACCCAGGTTCTGGGCCTAAAGAAGTCATCTCCCTCATCTTCCAGATAAGAAAGGTGAAGGAATGTGCCCATGGTCACACAGCTTGTGGGAGAGCCAGGTTGGAACTCGAGTCCCTAACTCCAAATTCAGTAATACTTTTGCTGTCCGGTCCAATGGGTACAAAAGTCTGATTGAAAAGACCTGGAGCTGTGGCTGCTTGGAAAGCCCAGCTCTGCTCCTTCAGCCTGGCCCTGAAAGTGTCTGGGAAGTATTAGTCTGGAGCCACAGTTCCCTTCAGACCCAGAATTTCCTTGTGGCTCTCCCTCTGATCCAGGCCAGGGCTGGCCCACGGCCCCTAGCCCTCACCACACACCCATCATTGGTTGCTGTGACCCTGCTGGTTAGCAGAGGCCTCCCCTCCCCTTCTCTGAAGAAGTCACCTCTCTACGGATGGAGGCCCACAGACTGGGCAAGAAGTCTTTCAGCTCCTTCTGCCCATACACAGCACAGCAGGCATTCTGCAGGGAACAGGTATGAGAGATAAACCACGTGCAATACTCAGTTCTGAGCCCTTAACAAGAAAATCTAGAGCCTTCTACCCTGTAAATTAACAGCCCACCTACTAAAGGGCCCAAAACATGGAGAAGCACCCCAGGACCCATCCTCTTTTCTTCATCCCTTACCAAGCCTGGCACTAGGTCAGATCTGTGACTGATCACTCCCATTAAGTAAGGCACAAAAAAAGACAATCCCTCCTAAAACCCCCTGAAATATTGCCCTACCTTCTCGGGTCCCCCTATCTTCACGGAAGACAGAGTGCTGTCCCTACCCTTTTATACCCTCCCTCCTGACTTCCAAAGGGCAGGAAGATGCCCACAGTCGCATTCCCTCACCAGCGTCTGCAAGGAGTCCAGCTTGGCGCTGAGCATCTCAGAGTCTACCTTTTCGAGCAGCAGAGGCAGCAGGAACTGTAGGAGAAGGAGAAGGAGTCCTAGGTGATGCACAGTACTACAGACACATGTCCTATGATGCTGAAAGACTCCATTCGCAAAGGGTCATAGTCGTTGGTTACCATCCTACTGTGTCATAGCACCGTTCCCAGATAAAGAACAGTCTGATTTCTATCACCTGGGATAACAATGGGTCACAGTATGCCCAGAAAAACTCCCAGAGAGTTGGTTTTTTGAAAATTCCAGAAGAAATGTCCTTTACAATTTGTAATCATTTTTCAACTTTAAAAAATGAGCCAATCAGCGCCAAATAGTAGCTCCCATGAGGCCCTACTTTGGCTCAACTCACCTCAGCAAATCGAGGTGTGGAAGCCAGAACTGCCCGGAGACTCAGGATGAGATCTTCTCTCTGGATGCCATGGGGGTCATTAGGTGGCTAGAGAAGTTAGAAAAGTGTTAAGTTTGTATGGCTCCTCCTCTCAGCCAAACTCTCAATTGCCTACCTTGCTGAAACCTAGGACTTACCATGGTATCTTCCGGATTATTAGCTCCCACCTTATCCAGACCTATTGGGACTTATTAATTTTTTTTAAAGAATAGATTTTCAGGGGAAGCTCAATGGCACAGTGGATAGAGCACTAGCCTTGAAATTCAAATCTGGACTCAGACACTTAAGACTCCTAGCTGTGTGACCCCAGGCAAGTTACTTAACTCCAATTGCCTCAGCAAAAAACAAACAAACAAATAAACAAACAAAAACCCCCCCATAACATCTACATTATATATCAGCCATATTAATATTGTTTTAGATACATGTTTACATATGGGGGTGTGTGTGTGTGTATATATATATATATATACACATATATATATATATAGAGAGAGAGAGAGAGGTATATGAGTATATATATATGTAAATATGTATTTATGTAGCTCTACATATATTTGTGCTTAACTATAGCCTGCTAGGGGAATGGGGGGGAGAGAGTGAAAGAGGAAAAAAAGAATAAAGTTTAAAAAAGTGTGCAGCAGAGAACAAAAGACCAATCTACAAGAAAGGAGGGAAAAAAAAAAAAAAAAAAAAGAACTCACTCTACTATTAAATAGCCTTTCTTGAAAAGGAAATGCATTATATATTTTGAATTTTGAATCCTCCCTGATGATGTTCTGGGCACATGACAATGTTTGTTTGTTTGTTTTAAACTTCCATTTTCTTTCTTTTTTGTTTTCCCCCCCTTATTTAATGAAATAGGATTTTAAAAAGGGGGATGGAGAGAATCGACTTTCAAAATAAGAGCTCCAAGTGCTGTTATGGAGATCAAAGCACCCCTCAATACCCACTTACATCCCAACCATTTCACACTCACTTTATCTCCCCACAGTTCTCCCCCTATAGCACTAAGCACAATGTTAAACAGTAAATTTTTAATAAACACTTATTGAATAAAAATTTCTTTCACTCTCAAATGTTCCCACATACTCACTGGAGTAAAATCAACAGGAAAGTAACAGGATGTCACCTCAAACAGTTCCTCTACAAAAGGCCCTAAGGAGATGAACACAAAATTAATCTGGTTTACAATCTTCTTCATTCTTTGGTCATAAACTGCAGTAACAATTGAAGACCTTACCTAAGCTATAATCCTTTGAGATGAGGTCATAGACAATTCGGAAGGCCACCAGAAGATTTCGAGGATCTTTCTCCCCATCCATTACCTGGATGAAGCCAAAGGTAAAATCAGCTCCCAGGCCCTTCAGTTCTGTGGAAGACATGAACAAAGCCAACATTGTTGCTTATGAAACAGGATGGCCGGCTTTCTTCTGTTGTATATCCATTTTTGTTATCTTTATCTCCCAGAGTGCATCTTTTATTTTTCTATCTCAAAGTAAAATACCCAGGGCTAAACAAGTGGACTTTTGAAGATGTAAACACAAATAAACCCTCCTTTCTACTTGTTGCAAAGTGGCTTCCAGAGACCCTCTCTGTCCCCCAAGAGAGCCCAATCTTCCCTGCCTTGACTCTGACTTCCACACTGCCTATTTGTGCATATTCCATCCTCTGGTTTAGCCTTATGAGAGTGGGCAGGGTTAGGGAAACTGTGGCAGTGAGCAAAGGAGAATGTGAGACACGGTGGCTGCCTCCCTGCCTTCCCAGGGAGTGCAGCCTCTCACCTTCTTCTCGGGTGCGCATGAAATTGGTAATGATGCTGTAGACTGTGTGTCGATCCATCTGTGTCAGAGACTGGGGGTGGGGAGGTGGGCAAGTGGATGGTGAACAGGAAAGTGAGTTAGTGGTCAGTCAGCACAGCCCTCCTCCACCCCCAGGGCTTCCAGGCAGTGGCCAGGCCAGTCCCTCATCAGTCTCAGTGAGGGGAGCTCGCTATGAGCTCCAGCAACAGAACAGCCATACCCCCCCCTCCACTCTGCCCCAACCTGCTCTTTAGGCACAGCATCAACAGGCTAAGAATAGTCCACTAGATAGAACACCTGGGCACACATATGCTTGCACATAAGCATGAAACACCCACGTCCACTGATTCTAGAACTAAAAACTAAGTTTAAAAATAGGTACCATTTACACAGTATTTAACGGTTTGCAAAGCATTTTATATCGTGCTATTATCATCATCACCCTCTGTGAAGAAACTGACACTGGCCAATAACTTGCCCAGAGGCTGGATCTGACTTGGGTTTTCCAAGGCCAGGTACTCTCTGCCACTGTGCCAGCAGGCTGCCCTGGGAGCTCTGGCATGGTTTGGGCCACAAGAGGTTGCTAGGAGCTTTTGGCCACTGGATCTCTTGGCTTAATCTTAGCTCCTTGTAGGCCCCTGGGGGTGACAGGGGAGAGAAGAGCAGCCAGTGCTTGGCACTCACCTGTACATGCACTTCCTGAAAGATGGCTTTGAGCACAGAGACAGCCAGGCCTGGAGGGAGCACATCACTCATACTCTAGAAGAAGGGAGCACATACTTGTTCTCCTCAGATGCCCTCAAGCCCTGGACTAGGCCTCATTAACAAAGGAAAGGTGAGAGAATCAGCCTCCCACGGGCCCTGACCTCAGACAGCCTCTTAGCCCAAATTCCCCGGGCCTCTCTCTCTGGGGTTATATTCTGAGGAGTCCTCCTGCTCTCCTGAGGGGCACTCACCAGTGCTCGCAGACCTTGCAGCACAGATGGGATCACCAGGTGATGGTCCTTGAGCTGATTCTCATAGAAGAGGGTCAGGTGTACCACTGTACAAAGCAGAGTCAGCATCAGTGGGCACCTGCTCTCGGGGCACAGGCTCTCCCACCCCCCTTTCTACAGGACAGTCACTAATGTAACCTTGCTGTATTATTCTGCACCAAGAAACGTTTTCCCTCCTACTGCCCCATTATTATGACTTCCTCAAGAGGAAAGCCAAAGTCAATTCCCTTATTCCCCCATTTGGAGACGAAACTCAAAAGGTTCTTTCCTGGAGAGCAAAACTGTGGAGATTATTTTTCCTTCTAAGGATCTTAAAGCCTCAGACACTTCTTTATTCTATCTTTCTATCCTACAGAGATAATAATGGCAAAACAGTATTCTTCCCGTTTCACAGAGAAAGCACTTGAAACATGGAAGTGACTGGCAATGTGATAATGGTAATACCTGGAAAGAGACTTAGAAATCATTTTCCACCTCTCTCACTGTACAGAGGGAGCCCTCCTCTCCCAAGGCTGCAGTCACAACAGCAGCCACAACTGGACTCCGTATGTCAGCATCTCAAGTTAGATATGCTGCCAAGTGTACTCCAGACAGATGAATGGAGACTGAAGGTCACAATCATGCCCTCCTGGGATAACCTGGCTCTCCTAGCTCCTCTGAGGATGGCCTTGCCTGAACACTCCAGGAAGAAGCCCACATTCATGAGAGCAATACCTTCCTTTTCTAGGAGCAAGGGATGACACTGAAGGAGCACCTGGGACAGAAGCTGGATCCCTCGACCTCGAGTCCGGGGTTCTGGATTCTCCAGGCAGGACCTGGAGAGAAGAAGGGAGGAGGGAGCCTGGCCATTCATTCCCCAGAACACCAGTCTGTTTGAGCCCTTGAAGGCATCTTGTTGTAGGGAGTATGGGGCTAGAACCTAGTCACACACAGGGGAAGATAGGATCAGAGGAAGCCTTTCCAGGGTGCAGAGGGGCTCCAAGCACCAAGACAAAACGAGATTTCTAGAGGGATCTGGCACCTTTGTAGGGGGCAAATGGGATGCTGATACAATGGATTTTCCTAGACATACTTGGCTTGGCACTAATGTACCCAGAAGGATTTTGCAAATCTTAAGTTTCTAAATAAATGTTAAAATGCTATAATAATTTATATATATAAAATATAATTCATTACTATTATTGTCCACCTACTTGGCCCTTTTCATGGGCTATCAGATATGTACAACATAATATTAATTTCCCATTCTGGGGAACTGATGAAAATCTGATCAGTTGCCAAATTCTTAAGTATTACTTGGAGATTCCTTTTCTCTTAGTAGCTTCTGCCAAGACACAGAAACAACCTACAGGGTTTGAGGAATGAATGGCGACTGACTTATAGAACAGAAATTGAGTTATGTGAGAAAGGCAATAAAAGCAAGACTAATAAAAGCTAAAGTCCCAGTGAAAAATAATTATCATCAGGGTTTGGTTGCATGGTGAAATGGTCAGAATAAAGATTTAAGTTAGCACTAGAATCAGAGGATAATAAAATGATCCCCTGACATAATTCCATGGGAAACTGTCTGGAAGAAGACAGCAAATTGGAAGGTATTTATGCAAAAGCAACAGTAGGCACACCTGGAGAAGCCGAAGGCTTATGGGGTTGTAAGAGTTCTACTGTGGATCTTTCCTCTCTCCCTTGCATCCATTTCAGTTGTAATAAAACATCTGAACCAAACTGTCAGTAAATATGGTCCATGACGTCTGATACATAGAGGATTTATTACTAAGCATTACTTAGAGACTCTTTCCCTAGGAAAAAAAAAAGCCGTATGTATGGATTTGTCTGTTTGCTTTGATTACTTCCTCCAACTTTATTTTTAGTTTCAGGCCCAGGAATGGGATAAAAAATGGCCATTAAGGCCTATACACAAGAGCCCCACACCTAAGACTGGCACTTCCAGGATCCAGGGGGTGGAAGCCATCTAAAAATAAACTCTGTACTTGATAACGAATTGCCATGTTCCTGCTACCTGCACTCTCCAGTGGTCCATAGCTTACAGGGCCTGACAAAACACAGCCTTTATTTCTTCTTGATGACATGGGCCTATAAAAGAGAGGCTGTCCTATACGTAGGGTTGGTATGAAGGAAAGGTATGCAGAAAGAGCTGAATTAGAACAAGTATTCCAGAACAGATGGGGAAAAAACCAACAACATCTAATTCTACAGCAAGAAAGAACAACTTTAAAACAAGAAATCTGGGAAAATAAGTTGATGAGGAGATAAGCATCTCAGAATAAGGTCTTACTTACCCAAGGGCTTCCACCACTTGTAATACAGTACAACGACCAGATTTCACATCTAGAGGGAGGGAAAAAAAAAGAAATGTGGAAAAAAAAAATCTGTCACTCTGCTCAATGCTTCTACCCAAATGAATCAATCAATAACCATTTATTAAGCACCAGACACTGTGCTAGGCATTGTAGGTATAAATACAAAAATATGAAACTTGGCAACTCTCAAAGAGATCATAGAAGACAATATGTACATATCTTGTTATATGGAAAATCAATACAAAATAAATAGAAAGAGTTTGGGGAGGGAGGGTATTAAAAGTTGGAGGTATCAGAAAAGACTTCATGTAGATCGTGTCAGAGTTGATTTTTTTTTTTGTAGTGTTAATTTTTGTTCAATTGTTCAAAGACCAGAAAATATGAGCATTTCTATATACAAAGAATGGAAAAAGAGGTCAGCATATGAAGCAGAACATTCACTCTCCACAGCATACATTAAGGAGCACTTGAAAGTGTAAAATAAACAGAACCAGGAGATCATTATACATGGCAACAAGATTATACAATGATCAATTCTGATGGACATGGCTTTCTTCAACAATGAAATGATTCAAACCAGTTCCAATTGTTCAGTGATGAAGAGAGCCACTTACACCCAGAGAGAGAGGCCTGTGGGAACTGAGTGTAGATCACAACATAGCATTCTCACTCTTTTTGTTGTTGCTTGCTTGCATTTTATTTTGCTTCTCTCTTTTTTTTTTTACTGGTTGATTTGATTTTTCTTGTGAGGTATGATAACTGTATAAATATGTATGCATATATTGGATTTAACATATTTCTACCATGTTTAACATGTATTGGACTACTTGCCACCAAGGGAGATCGTGGGGGAAGGGAGAGGGAAATTGGAACACAGGGTTTTGCAAGGGCTAATGTTGAAAATTGTCCGCGCATATGTTTTGAAAAATAAAAAGCTTTAATAAAGAAAAAAAAATTATGCATCTTTTGTTTTTTTATTATTCCAGGTCTTGGGATAAGAACTCACTATATGACAAAAACTGCTAAGAAAACTGAAAATAGGACACAAACTAGGTATAGACCAACATCATATATTAAGATAAAAGTCAAAGTGGGTGCACAATTTAGACATAAAGGTTGACTTCATAAGCAAATTAGAAGATTAAGGAATAATCTACTTGTCAATTCTTTGAGGAAGGGAAGAATTCATACCCAAATGAGATAAAGAACATTATAAAATGTAAAATAATTTTGAGTATATTATTAAAATTAAAAGCTTTTGTAAAAATAAAATCAATACAACCAAAATTAGAAGGAAAGCAGAAAGCTGGGAAATAATCTTTATAGCAAGTATTTATGATAAAGGCCCCATTTCTCAAATATATAGAGGACTGAATCAATGAAATATATGTATTTTTGGCTGTAGCTTGTTCCTTTAATATGTAGAGGATCTGAAGGAGGAAGGTAGGGAGGAATGACTTCTAAGCATGAGTCCTGGCCAGTGCAAAGCTAGGAAATAGGAGCTGGAGCACAGGGGGATAAGAACAGCAAGATCCATGGACTTAATAACAGTACATTAGAGCTCTGAAAGCCCGGAAATTTTCCTTTTATCCTAGAGGCAGACGTGGGAAGGTAGTGACTGGAGGCAGGAGGACAGCAAGCAGGCCAGAACCAAAGAGTGGAGTGGGCTCTGGGAGCCAAAAGATGGGGGCATATGTGAAAAATACTGCAAACAAAGAAACAGAAAGAGGATTTCCCAGGATAGACACATGTGCTGAGGCTGGAGACTGGAAGGATGGGGCTGCCCTCAAAAGACAGAAGAAGTTCCAAAGAGGGAGAGATTCTGGAGAAAACAGGATGAGTTTGGTTTTAAGTATGCTGAACCTGCAATGTTTTTAGGACATCCAGTTTGAACATCTGATAAGCAGTGATCCATAACTGGAAAAGGACTGGAGCTAGCTATGTAGATGTAGGAGTCATCTGCATGGAGATGAGAAGATACTTAAGTCTATGGAAGCTGAAGAGACTGCCAGAGAGGGAGGGAGAGAAAAAGAGGGGGGGGGAGGGGCAGCTAGGTGGTGCAGTGGATAGAGCACCAGCCTTGAATTCAGGAGGACCCGAGTTCAAATCTGATCTCAGACACTTAACACTTCCTAGCTGTGTGACCTTGGGCAAGTCACTTAACCCCAGCCTCAGGAAAAAAAAAGGGGGGGGGAGAGAGACGGAGGGGAGAGGGGGAGGAGAAAGAAGGGAAAAGAAGACAGAGGGGGAGGGAGAGAGGAGGGGAGAAGAGAGGGGGGAAAGGAGAGGGGAGAGGATGGGGGAAAAAGAGGGGGAGGGTCCACTCACTTAGGGGATGTGGTGAACCAGGAAAAGACTGGGATGATAGATCATGCTTTGTGCTAAAGAAAATTACAGAGACAATTAGGAAGAAGTATAATAATGGATTATCCTGATTTATGACCATTATACATGAGAAAGCTAACATTCCTCCTTCAAAATATGTCCATCATTTCCCCTAACACCTAAACTGGAAAAACTGGATCCTCTAATTGTCTGAAGTTTCATCTCTGCAAGAGACTTTTTTTTTCCTCTGGGTAACTTAACCATTTTATTATTATTAATAAGACCAGAATGATCAATGGCCATCTCACACAGACCAAAGTCAGTCAAGGCAATAGGCTCATAGTTTACATATAGCTTTCAAAAGCTCAGGTGGTTAATGGGGTTGAGACCCTGGCCCAGAGAAATTATCTCCATTCCCACCTAGGGCCATCCAGACAAAAGCATTTGTTCCTACCCAAGCTTTAAGTAGAACATAATAGGCTTCTTTACTCTAGATTATTAAATTCCTAGAAAAGGTTGGATCAGGTCAGACCAAGGTGGAGAAGAATCAATGCAATCTCATTATTAGCAATGTCCTTCAAGAAAAAGGAACTTTTTAAAAATGAGGAACTTAAAAAAAAAGGGTGAGAACCTCCGAAACTCCCCAAGATATTGGTTACTAATAATCATTTCTCATGTTTCCTCATTTGATTCTTGACAGGTATGGCCTCCTCAATGAATCACTGATAAGACAAACACTTTATTAAAGCTTTCTAACTATCAGACTTATAAAGGGAGACAATGTGAGAGAAAAAAGGAAAAGACTGACAATATCAAAGTAGCAATCCTCTTGGATCTTACAGATAAAAGGCAGAAGGGAAAAAGTAAATAGCAAAATAAAATTTATAGACGCATGTCCTTGGTCTGATGCAGACTTTTGGTTTGGGTACAATCTCATAACAGTTGTTCTCCAGCTCAGATCACCTGTAGAAATTCTCTGCCAAAAATTTCCTACAAAATTCGTCTTAACACAATTTTAAATTTACTTTGTCAATAAACCAGGTCAGATAATGAAAATTAGCTTAAACCTTATGTTTATTACTAGAAAATTAAACATGAAACTTTTTATACCAGGGAATTTACAATTTTAGGTTGCCAGTGTTAATACATACATACATACATACATATATATATATATATATATATATATATATATATATATATATATATATATATATATATATATATATATATATATATATATATAGAGAGAGAGAGAGAGAGAGAGAGAGAGAGAGAGAGAGAGAGAGAGAGAGAGAGAGGAAACTTAGTACAAAGAGAAAACTAGAATGCAAATTTTATACATGGCATTATTTATTCCCCCATTAGGAGTATGAGATTCTGCTAAAGAGTTAATAACATAACACTTTTCACAAGAAGATTTTCATACAGAAATGAATTCATTTAAAAGCTGCCAGATTATCTGCAATCATAACAAAAGGTTATGGGATAGGATACATGGGTATCTTGAGTAGTCAATTTTAAAACCATGCATACCAAGTAAATTATTTAAAATAAAACATTTTCAACTCCTAGCCATGTTCAAACGAATAATGCTTAGTAAAAGTGGATTTCTTACAAAACAGATCACAAGCCATTCTTCTTCTAAGATAACTAACTTTATTGATATTCTTTCCCCCAAGAGACATTACTGCAGCACTTCTCAAGAAGGCAGCTTCATTTAGGAACTCAGCATAATACAAGGAACTCACATTGTCAAGGGGAAAACAACTACAGTGAGAAGTATAAAAGATCATTTTCACAAGGATATGTATATTGCATATAGAGAGAGAATGAAGATGGGCAAAGAAAAGGACCAAATTGAGCATATCCTAGTTCCAGAGAGCTTTTTGGATTCCAAATCCATCTTTTCTATAGGCATTCAAGTCAATTTTTAAGCAGCATGGTCAAGCAAGATGAGAAAAGAGTTTATAGAGGCAGATGGTAAACAGAAAGTTTCCAAAGAATAAGGAGCAGTTTCTCTTGGATAGAGCCTTGTAAACAGGAGTCTGTCTGGCCTCCATTCTCAGAGGCATTAGAATTCAGTTTCTGAGCTAAGATGTGACTTGTTCTGGCTGAAGAACGGGGCGGTTAAATGAGGCAGTAGAAAAGAGATTCCCTAGTTGGGATTCACGGCTTGTGATTGGCACCAATTCAGCCATCAGGAATTCACATTCCTTCTTATGCCAGGATATGGAGGAGCCAGCTGCTGCCCCTGCTAACCAAAAAGAAAAAGTGAGCAGGATGCAAAGTGGAAGAAGGGTAAGCTTACAGAAGGAGCACTGGCATAGCTAATGGGTTGACAAACTAATGAAGTCATAAGCAAAGCATATGCTTCTCTCCTCAGCTACAAGTGGGGAAAAATGTTTATTTCTGGAATTTACCTCCTAAAAGAAATTGGAGCTACAAGGTAACCAGAGCTAGTTTGTCCCAGATCTCATTCAATAGAAGAGTCTAGGAAACCATTAAAGCCCTTCCTTTTAACAGTCATTCACAGGAAAGGGACCAATACTTATTTGTAGAGATGGCCATCACTGATCTGATTCTGAATCATCCAAAATCCTGACCTGCTCCTGTGGACCTGAGGTCACAAAAAGCCTAGCTTCTGACAACTGCTTCTCTGACTAGGCAACTCTGTGACTACTGGTGAGTCACCTAAAATCCCTCTGCTTCAATTTCCTGCTAAATAAGTCAATGAATGAATATAAACCCACGAATACCCTTTGATCCAGCAATACCACTACTAGATATGTAACCCAAAAAGATGGAAAAAAAAGAGGGGGTGTGTGGAAAGGCCCTACTTGTTCAAAAGTATTTATAGCAAGTCTTTTTGTGGTGGCAACAAATAGGAAATTGAGGAGAAACCTATCATCTGTAAAATGGCTGTGGCATATGATTTTGATGAAATTCTATTGTGCTGTAAGTGATGAGAATGATGACTTCAGGAAAACCAGGAAAGATTTATGTGAACTGAAGTGAAATGAGCAGAACCAGGAGAATATTATATACAATAAAATACAATGATTAATTGTGAATGACTTAACTCTTCTCAACAATATAATGATACCAGATAATTCCAAAGAATACTCGATGAAAAATGCTATCCACATCCAGAGACTAGATGGAGTCTAAATACACATCAAAGCATATTATTCTTTAAAATTTTTGGTGGGTTTTTTTCAGGGGCCTGTGTTGATTTTCATAAGATGACTAATATGGAAATGTTTGGCATGATTACACATATATAATATATACTAGATTGCTTCCTGTCTCAGGGAAGCTGGAGAGAGAAAATTTGGAATTCAAAACAAAACAAAACAATATATTTTTTAAAAAGAGCAAATACTGATAGCACCTGCCTCAAAAGGTTACTATGAAAATCAATGATATAATGAATATAAAATGTTTTGCAAACCTCAAAGCACTGCATACCATTTTTATTATCTTTTGGAAAATCCTCATCCAATTCCAAAAAAACCTGCCCAATGGGATTCAAGTGCATCTGTGATTCTGTGAATAAAAACTGTTTTGCAGCATTTCTTAATGTGCTATCACCACTGAATATGGCCTATATGTATTCAGAATATGATATTTGCATGCTCTTCCTGAATCCCAGTGTATACTTCCTATTACTAAGATTTACCTGATTCATATACACACCCTTAAAAGAACATAAGCTCAATGAGTGCAGAGCTTGTTCATTTCGTTTATGTTTATATCCAAGGCCTCAGTACAATACAAGGTGTATAATAAATGCTTGTAAATTGACCAGCTCTGATACTCTCAAATAACAATTAAAGCAATATTACAAATAAGAAAAAAGTTGTATAACTCAGGAGAAAAGAAAATGGGGAGAAAGTAGCACATGTAAGAATAAAAGTTGTGTATAAATCAAGTTGGAAAATATTTTAAAATATACTAAGTATTTAAAAATCCTAATATTCCAAGGGAAAATGATTAAACTTCCAATAACTCAGTCCAATTCTATATATTCACAAAGGAAGAAACAGAAGTCAGGAAAGCCAAGAATCCTGGGGTTAGAGTCAACCTTGACAATGAACTTGTGACTGGAACTGTCATTATCACTCTCAAGGTTTCAGCACTCCCTATCTATATATAAACAATACCCTCGTCAATAAATATGTAGAAGTTTTTGTTAATGAAACATTTGGGATCTTAAACCGAAAAGATACTGCTGGAAGACAGTCTGCTATGAGTGGACTTACTGGCCTTCCAAACTTAGGGGAATTTGGCCAGAACACAGCTGGCACCCGAAGTTAGGAAGGAAGCTACAAATTGTTACCTACTGGGATGCACGACACAGGTACAATTGTCTTTTTAAATATAGGCCATTCCTGCCTACTAGTATCCCCTAAACTAACCACACTTCTCAAGTTGGGCACAGCAATCCCGAGTGGGCCCCGAGGTGGTGGATCAAAGTGTTTATATGAGCACGAATGTAGAATGCACAACCAGACTCCTGTCTGAACTGAATGCAACCTCTCTAGAATTCAAAAGCAGGCAACTCTGACTTGGTCCCACCCATGCTCCCAGACTGCTTTTCCTACTGAGGGAACTACAAACATCTCTGAGACTTAAGGCAAAGCTAATTTTTTATTACTGGCTAATTCAATTCCTCCACCTTCCTCCCCATTTCAGGAATACTATGTTCCCTCAGAGAAGAGGATGAAATACCATGTTAACAGTTTTCTTAATGAAAACTAAAATGATAGCAAATCAAAAGTTATCAGGGGAAAAAGAGCATACATCAAAGAGCTCCAAAATTAAGCTTTTATCTCCAAGCTTCAAACCAGTTCCACTTTCCAATTTGTTCACTTCTTATAATTCACTGTACCTTCCAAGCTAAAACCTGTCTCTCCTTCAGTCAGTCAATGCTTTAAACAAGCATTTTATTACATTTTTTTCTTTGTGCTAAGTAATGTGTTTAGTGCTAGGGATCCCTCTCACATCCATCCTATTAAGTTTTTGCCCTCCAAAAGTTTGCTTTCCAGGGGGCACAGACAACATGTAGATAACCGGTACTTAAGACACATTCAGGGTAAATGAAAGGTAATTTCAGTGAGAAGGGCACTAGAAGCTGAGTTTATCACTAGGTGATAAAGTCAGTAAATTTGCTTATTGGTAGCTTTTCAGTTAAATCCATTTAAGGCCTCCTCGGTCACAATCCATGACTTGACAGAATTTTATCTTAAACTACTCACCCCCTCCAAAACCAACACTAGATTTGGGTCAAACTACCGTCCTCACTCTATGGCCTCTAAGTCCTCGGCTCAAACCTCCCCCAGGATTTAGTTTCTGAAATAAGGAGATAAGCTCCCAGAGGACTGGAACAATGAAAACTCTGGTATTTGTATCTCCCAACATTTAGACAACATCTGGCACAAGGAGAGGGAGCTTTTCATTCATTCATCGTGGACCGCTTAAATCCCCCTCACGTTACTGGTGGGGCTCAAGACAACCAATGGCCATTTATCAAGCACCTACCGCTGCCAGGCGGAGTCATCCCGCTAAATTGATTTTCCTCCTCTAGTTTTGTAGAGTCGTGTCTGACTCTACATGAGGCCATTTTCGGTTTTCTTGGCAGATACAGGAGAGGTTGTGGTTTCCTTCTTACAAGTGAAGAAACTGAGGTAAATAGGGTTAAGCGACTTGCCGGGGTCACAGAGATCCTAAGGGCCCAAAGACAGATTTGGACTCCGGGAGATGAGTCTTGCTGACTTGGGGTCCGTTAGTGTATCCACTAGAAGCCTAGCAGCCCTGATAATTATTGTACTCTCGTATTACTGTCTAACTGGTTTATTTATAATGTCCTCATGCAGGAACCCCGTCTCATAATTCTTACATCTACAGAAAAAAAAGCATCAAAGCTTGCCGTACACAGGTTTCCCAGCCTAACATCAGAGCACTCACTGTGAAGCGTTATTCCCAATTTACATAAATGGGAACTGAAACTCAGGGGGTCAGGTAAGTCCTGGGGGTCCCAGAAAGTGACAAGCGCAGGATACTAGACCAGAACCAGTCAGTCCGTGCAACCACTTCCCACAGGGCCACTGCCCAAGAGGAGCTTTCTGAGGCACTACCAAAGGCAAGGGCCGCCCAGGACTGATGGTGTGAAAGGAACTTTGTCGCCAACAAAGCCGGGTTTATCTTTCATTCTAGAAGCTGCCATGCCGCGCCAGGGACTGGACTTAAGGGAGGCACCTGCCTCACTTCCCTCCAGAGCCGGCCGGACTTGGAGACCGGGACTTCTGGAAAAAGCGCCCGATGTGCCGGGAGACTGCCTGAAGCCTTCCACAGGCTCAGTCTGACTGAGGCACCCGGAGCAGAGCAAGCGCGACGGGACGGGGGCTGCTGACCGTCATCGCGCGCCCGCTGGACGGTTCAGTAATTAAAACGTGACACCGGCACCGCTATTCAAACCCAATGTGCCTTTCACTAACTTTACTATCCGGTCCTATTCCAACTGCTTCTCAAAAGTTTGTCTTCGTCCATGAAACACCAAACACCTCCTTTTATCATTCACAAGCCTGAGGGGTCACAATCAGGGCGCAGGCCCTTCTGGGGTCCCCCAAACGTAAGGGCCGAGGGCCGGACCCCGGCCGAGCAGTGACTGCAGGTCTCCGCTAACTCGGCACGGCCCGGCCCAGGCGAGAGCCCCTCCCCGA
Source organism: Sminthopsis crassicaudata (assembly GCF_048593235.1). Classification (NCBI taxonomy): domain Eukaryota; kingdom Metazoa; phylum Chordata; class Mammalia; order Dasyuromorphia; family Dasyuridae; genus Sminthopsis; species Sminthopsis crassicaudata. Next base: position 610,517,767 of record NC_133618.1, read on the forward strand.
GGCACCTGCCTGGTCCCGGAAGGACATCGGGAAACGGGGCGGGAGAGTCACCCATCTCCAAAGGGGCGGTGATCCCTGCTCGGCGGAGGGTCGGGGGCCTGCCTGACTCTCCAACTTGTGGCGGGAGCCCCGTTCCAGGCTCGCTCAGTACCAGATAACAAAGTTCCGCGGGGGCGGAAAGGTCCCCGAGGAGCGGCTCCAAGAGAGAAAGGGGGCCGGAGGGCTGCGCGCGGGAAGCGCCCCCCACGACCTTTCCTCCCCATCCCTCCCCAGGCCGAAGCCCGCTTTCCGAGCCCACGTGGCTCCCTGCTGAGGCTTGCCCACGCCGCGTCGTACGCCGGCTCTCCCGGGCCTAGTCCTCCTCCTTCCCCTCCTCCCCTGCCCTGCTCCGTCGCGGCCCCTTTTCCTCTCCGGACCGCTCGACCCTCGTCGGCTTCCGTCCCCGGGCCCGCCCCAACTGCCGCCTCCATCCCCTCCCGCTGCCCCAGAGGCGGCGGCGGCCGCTCCCTTTCCGCAGCGTGCAGTGCAGATGTACCTGCCGCCACCTCGGCCGCCGGGCCGTCCTGGTGCCCAACCACAAAGTCCTGGACGAGGCCTCCCAGGGCGCACGCCGGGGCCAGCGCCTCCTCCGCGGCCGCGGCCATGATCGGAAATTGGGAGGGGGAAGAGGGGTAAGACACGGAGGAGGCAGCCCCACGGCAGCGCTGGGGCAGCCTCGCGCATGCGCCCCCGACCAATCACGTGTTGAACCGGGAGAAGGAGGGTTGCTCAGGTCACGTGTTAGCCCCCTTCCTGGCCGGACTGTCCCAGAGAGGGAGAGGACGGCCCTGTGTCGAAGGGGAAGGGTCAACACCCCGGGGATTCGGCTGTTTCCTAGAGTGGGCAGGAGGGCACCCCGCTCTAGACCACTAACGAAGCCGGCTTTCGGGGATAGAGCGGGCGGCGGAGCGGGTACCTGGCTGGGTGGGGCCCGTATGGGACGCCCCCTCAGGGGAACCCAATGAGAGAGCCGGGCCCGGGCCGGGGGGCGGTGCCGACGGTCACATGCTCACCTGGGTCGGGGGGCGGAGGCAGAGCCGGGCCGGGCCAGGCCGGGGCGGGGCTTGGCAGGTGAGTGACAGTCTCCGGGGCCGGACTCCGATGGGAGCTAGGAGCTAGGTCGGAGTCGCCTCGGCCGCGGTGTCCCCCCCCCCTTCTGCTCTCTCGGTGGTCTCTTCTGTCTGCCGGTTCCGGCCCCAGCCCCCCTGGCCCGACCACCTGGGGCGGACCCTTGAGCGCTGTGGGAGCCGCCCTCTCGCCCGCTCTCCCGCAAAGTTTGTGGCCGAGCCGGCGTCGGGGGCTGAGCGCGCCCTGGGGAGCGAGGGGGCAACAACCGATGCCGAACGGCCGGAGCAGTTGAGTCCGGAGTGGCCCGGGACCCCTCGGGGCATCGGAGGAGCAGTGAGCCCCGCCGCCGGTGCATGGGGCCGGGCTGAGCCGCGGCCATGGGCAACTGCGTGGGGAGACAGCGCCGAGAGAGGCCGGCTGCGCCGGGACACCCCCGTAAGCGAGCAGGTGAGGACCCCGCCGCGCTCTGCCCCCGCCCGGCTCGGTCCCGGTCTGGCCGGGCACGGGGGAGGGGGCGTTGGGCGGCGAGTCGCGCCCGGAGCCGCCGGGGGGCCGGGGGGAGGGGAGGAGGAGGCGGCGGCCGGTCTGGGCTCCTCCGAGCGGGGCTGAGCCCAGCTCCGTCCCACTGGGAAGTGGCCGAGGGAGGGGAGGAGGGGGGCGGAAATGCCGGCTACGGCCGCGGGCCGGAGCTCCGAGGGCGGCGGTGGGGCGGAGCGGAGCGGCTGCCGGGGCTCTGCGCCCATCCCGCCGGGGAGAGGGACCTCGTGGAGCCCGGGGGGGAGATCGGGGCCGGGGCCGCGGCACTCTGAGCCCTCGGGAAATGACCGGACCGGTAACGCGGCGCGTCCTCGAGGGGAAACCCGGGCTCCCAGCGCCTCTGAGGGACTGCTCTGACCCCGGAGGGGCTCCCGGGAGGGGGGGTGAAGGCCGGCGAGAGGCCGAGGGCAGTTTCCCTCTCCCGCCGAGGTGTGAGCGGCGCCTTCCCCTCCTGCACGTTCTGTTCACCCCGCTGGCCCCACTTTCTCCCCAAACGCGGGCAAGGCCACAGGCGCTGCATGGGCACCCCCCAGGGACCTGCCACCTGAGGGGCTCAGCGCCAGCCCCGGGTTCTCTTCGGGTCTCACAGCCTGATTGACGCCCGGACCCAGGCCGCCCGCTGAATGTGGTCGCGGGGCAAGGCCCGCGGTCCCCGGCTCCCCCACTGCGGCTCTGGCCCGGATCCGCCCCCTCCATCCCGACCCTCCACCTGCTCATCCTTCAGCCTCCTTCCCCGACTTCCCCCTCTCCAGTTAGAAGGATCTTCCCCTTCCCTGAGCTCTCAGACAGCTGTCCTGAACTTTTGTCCAGCGCTCAGCTTTAGTTCTTGTGTGTGTTAGGTTTCCTCCCGTTGACACTGTCTGAGGCCGGGCATCCTTAAAGCGCCCTTCGCGCCCTTATCTTGTGTGAGGAGAAAAGGAGGCTCGGGAGGTAAAGGGCACGATCCCGCCGGCTGCTGTGCTTCACACTAATGTACTCGGGCAGATCCCGCCGCTCTGCGAGGCCTGGAAGACTTCCCGGGGGGGAGGGGAGTGCGGTCAGGGTATGGAGGGTGAGACCCCGGACACACAAGTGTGATTTATCTGGCGGACGGAGCTGCACACTGAGTTCTTAGTGGGAGGGTCACAGAAGGGACGATCACCGCAGCTGGGCAGAGGGGCATGCGTGTGGGAGATAGGTTTCGGGCAGAAGGCTAAAATCATGGTAAATACTTGGCATTCCGGTGACAAATCTGAGGCTCGGCCTGTGACAGTTCTCCCAACTCCCCCTCCCCCAAGGTCTTTCTTTATCCTTGAAATGGATAGTTTGTCTTGAGAACTAGCTTCCCTTTCTCTTATTCTTCGGTCCCATGCCCTTCCACAAACCAACAACTGCTTTTGACTAAACTCAGGAGCTCTCTCTACTTTCCTTGGACAAACGTGTGTCCTTGTCAGTGAGTTTGTTAAACTTATTAGATGATTGAATGGGAAAGTAACTAGCCTGGCTCCCTCCTGCGTGCGACTGCGCTGCTCCGTTGCTTTGAGGACCCGTCCTGTCACCTTTTCACTTCCCTTGTCCCAGGGTACCAGTATCAGCAGGCTCCAGCGTGTCTGGTACCCGCTGCATGGGCCGACCCCCGTGGATTTATTTAGGAGACTGGCCCTTAGTGGTCACTTAGGGTTGTACTTGGAGCGTCCAGAAGCCCTTCTGTTGACCCCTTTGCTTGGGGGAGTTCTTAAAATAGGAAATTCTGGTGAGAAGGCAGGGTCCGGGAGGCCTCTTGTCAGTATCTCACATTTCCCCACTTCTGCTGGTGATTGCTGAGCCCTTGTCTATGTTAAGCTGCCAGCTGTGACTGGAGGGGGATCTAGGAGCAGGATGGGGGGGGGGGTGGAGAAGGGGCAGGCCTGACCTCCACTTGGCAGGCAAGACTTAGGATCCCATTGGAAAAAGTTAGTTGCATCCAGGCCTGGGTTCAAATTCTAGCTCTTACCCTTATTGGCCGGGGTCTGCCCAAGTCATCGGATCTTGGTTCTGTATAATGGAGGGCTTGGCACTAGATGATCCCAGACCTTTTCATGCCCAAATCCTCTGGCTCCAGATTTTCCTTTTGTAAAACTTCACATTGGGGGTAATATTGTGCTTGCACCCTGCCTAGTTTCCAGAAGTAGGTTGGAAACTGGGAGTGCCTTATATACAAAATAGATTCATGGAAAAAGACAAGGGTTCATGAGTTAAGATTTTGGTAATAGTTCCAGATCTGCCTTAGAAAAGACACCTAACCCTTAACCCACCCTCCTCCTTTTAGATAAACAATCAACTTCAAACTTCTTATAGGATGTCTGGGGATAAAAAATAAATTAATCTTCGTGATGTAAATGCTTTTGGAAAAATTACAAGCTCTATACTGATGTGAGGTGGAAGAGGAGTGTCTCATTTATTTGGCATTTGTTGGGAAAGAAAAAGCAGATACTTAGCTCTGGAAGTACCTAACATTTTTAAAAAAATTATAATGACAATATTACCAAATTTTTCTTTCTTCCCTGTCTTTAAGCCCCTCTCCCATAGTAAGTGTCAGTTAATCTGTTCTCACTAAAACAGGGTCATGGTTATGTAATAGTCTTGAGTATATTTGCCCTTATATTAAATCTCCTAGATTGCCAGCTATGGTTTGGGTTTTTTTGGGCTAGGATACTAGATAAGTAAGCCTGTTAGAATTGTCTCTAAGAGATTGTGCTTGTGAACCAGAATCTACACTGAAATCAAGTTCCTAAGCTCAATATTGAGACTTTGGTGGGTCAAAACCTCCGGGGTTCTTGGTCACATTTTGGAAAGTCAAGATTGTTTTTGTATCCCTGGCTTGGTCTGCGGTGAAGCGAGATTGATTCCTACCACCTGAGTGAATGCTAAAAAGCAACTGAGGCTGTCTTCATTTCATAAGGTGTTGGGTTTTTTAATCCTATCTTCCTTCTGAGAGATGTTGGAATAATATGACCTGGCACAGAGATAGGGAACCAGAAAACAGGCAAAAGTAAGTGTATTACCCAGCATTGACAGTGACATGTTCGAACTTCCCGGCACTGGTTGGGTATGCACATATCCTGAAGTCTTGTGTGGCAAATTGCTTCCCCCTCTTCTGGAGTTAAGTAATGCCTATGAACATTTTGTGGGAAACTTTTTTTTTTTTGAAATTTTGTAAAAGCTTTATTTATTTTTATTATAGCTTTTTATTAATAGAACATATGTATGGGTAATTTTTACAACATTGTCCCTTGCACTCCTGTTCCAATTTTTCCCCTTCTTCCCTCCACCCCCTCCCCTAGATAGCAGGCAGTCTCATACATGTTAAATATGTTAAAGTATATCTTAGATACAATATATGTGTGCAGAATCGAACAGTTCTCTTGTTGCACAAGAAAAATTGGATTCAGAAGGCAAAAATAACCTGGGAAGAAAAATGCAAGTAGTCCACATTCATTTCCCATTGTTCCTTCTCTGGGTGTGGCTGATTCTGTCCATCATTGATCAATTGGAACTGGATTAGCTCTTCTCTTTGTTGAAGATATCCACGCCCATCAGAATTAATTATCATACAGTATTGTTGTTGAAGTATACAATGATCTCCTGGTCCTGCTCATTTCACTCAGCATCAGTTCATGTCAGTCTCTCCAGGTCTTTCTGAAATCATCCCCCTGGTCATTTCTTACAGAACAATAATATTCCATAATATTCATAAACCACAATTTATTCAGCCAATCTCCAATTGCTGGGCATCCACTCAGTTTCCAGCTTCTGGCCACCACAAAGAGGGCTGCCACAAACATTTTGGCACATACAGGTTCCTTTCCCTTCTTTAACATTTCTTTGGGACACAAGCCCAGTAGTAGCACTGCTGGATCAAAAGGTATGCACAGTTTGATGACTTTATGGGCATAGTTCCAAATTGCTCTCCAGAATGGCTGGATTCTTTCACAACTCCACCAACAATGTATCAGTGTCCCAGTTTTCCCACATCCCCTTCAACATTCATCATCATCTTTTCCTGTCATTTTAGCCGATCTGACAGGTGTGTGGTGGTATCCAGAGTTGTCTTAATTTGCATTTCTTTGATCAATAGTGATTTGGAACACTCTTTCATATGAGTGGAAATAGTTTCAATTTCATCAGGGGAAACTTAGCTTTGTGCTGTCATCCTGACCTCATCTGAATTCCCTATACTGGGCATCTTAGGAACAATGTACCATTTAGGGAAAATACCATTGGCCCCTGGTATCCTTGCCCAGTTTGGGATTCTCCAGCTTTCCTTCAGAGCCGAGGAGGCAGAGGTATACCACTTTTACTTTAGGCCTGATTAATCAGCCTTTTAAAATGATCTCCAGAGCAAAGGCTAAGCAATAATCTCCGGCAGTAACTAAAACCTAGGCAGAGGAAACTTGGCTAATGCACAGACACTGAAATCTGGGGGCAGATCTCTGCTTTGAGCCAAGGTACTGCCTCCTTACACCTTGTATTAAAGAGAACATCTTTCCTTTTCTTATTGAGGGAAGTACTTTTCTGATGGAAGCATCTGTCCAGATTTCCTGGCTTAGTAACTAAAGGAGGTGCAGGTGCAGGATTTAGGATAAAGGAGAGTATCTCCAGAATTAAATTAAAAAAAAATTTTTTTTTCAATGCTGGGATGGCCCTTAGAAAATATTTTGTGGCTTTTAACTTTCCTATGGTAAGAACGGGGTTGTAGAGGGATTTTATCTGTGTTGGTCTAGTTATCACTGACCCTCTTTGATAAGATTAGCATTTACCTCTGGCTTTCGGGGAGCAAAGGGCTTTCCTTGGTTATCTTTTTTGATTTAAAGAGGCCAGTAAGTGCTATCCCCATTTTATGGATAAAGAAACTGGGGCAGAGAAAAGCTATGTGACTTGCCCAAGGGCAGAGAACTAAGTATCAGAAGCAAGATTTGAGCTGACTGCCAGGCCGGCATCCTATCCATAGTGCTGCCCCAGGTGAGAAGATCAATGGAGATGTCATGAGAAGCCCAGGTGCCTGGCTCTCCTCATGCTGCCTCCTCCTCCTCCCCCCTTTCCAGCCTAACCCATTTCTACCACCACCACCTAAACAAAACAGATCAGCCAGTCAGGGAGGGAACCCAAGGCTCCCATCCCCCCTTGCCTTTTCTCCCTCCCAGGGAGGTGCTCTGTGAGCCCATTAAGTTTGGGTTCCTAGGAGCCACACAAATAGAAGGTAAACAAACGTCTCCATCTCCTCAAGTTAATGGGCCAGGCTGGAAGCTTCCAAACTCCGAAACTCAGGGACTTGTCATTGGCCACTAGAGAGGTTTTGAATTTGCTCCTGGTTTCTCAAGAGAATTGATGAAATACAGATTTGTGTTAGGAAAGCACTTGTGTTGCGTCCATTTTGTTTTCTCTTTGTAATTACTTTTGTATAGCCACAGAATAAATGGAGAATGGGGGACAATTATGTACATAATTAAGGCTTTTTTAAAAATTTCAAATACCCAAGTGATTGAAAGGAAAATCTGTGTATTTGGGGCTCCACCCCTTCCTTAGTTCATTTCATGTGTTTTTTTATTTTTGTTTTTTTTGGTTGTTTATTGTTGAGGCAATTGGGGTTAAGTGACTTGCCCAGGGTCAAACAGGTGCTAAGACTAGATTTGATCTCAGGTCCTTCTGACTTTAAGGCTGGTGCTCTATCCTTTGCATCCCATGTTTTGACACAGCTAACACAACCTTTAAGAAGGAGAGTGTACCTGTCTACAGTAAGGACCTAGTTTAACACACACACACACACACACACACACACCCCTCTGACACATACACACACCCCACATCTGACACCCCCCCACATCTGACACCCCCACACACATCTGGGACCCAGGCCAAACCATATAGTTTGAGTTTCCCTGAGGGTTTCTTGGGCCTCCTGATCTATAATCCCCTCCAGTGTTGCCTTCCTTACCCTCTGGTCCCTGAGGATGCTAGCAGTCTTTGCTTGACAACAGTTCTTTAGAGTTATTGGGAGAACAGCTGAATATAGGGGTACATGGAAACAAGGCTCTGTCTTCTCTTTTCTCCTCCCTATTTATAAGGTGATTTTCTGAGACCAGTTTTGAGAGGCCTCACGGTGCTCACGTTGAGCATGTCAGCAAGCCGTTGCTGCGGAATCCCCTGCCGGGTTCTAGCCTTTTTCTTTTAGGGTGGTCCCTTCCAGCACTGTCTAGGATTTTGGGATTCTGGGATTCTGACTGAAGGGCCCATTCTCTAGTCTGTGTCTATGAATTTATGGTGTCTGTCACCAGTGTCCGGTCTTTGGATACTTTGTTCACCACTTTTTATAGGTTTTGTTTCCTGAAAACATTTTTTGAAGCTTCCAGGCGGGGTGCCTATGAATTTATACAGCCAGAAACATTTTTCACATTTAAAAAGTTTTTGCATATTTTTGTCTGAGCCCCATTTATCTAGTTAGGAGAGTAGCCATTTTAAACTTATTCACAATTTACATTGTATTGACTTTCTAATCTTGCTTATGAACTTTTACACTGAAGTTTATTTCCATACCTTGTGTAGCTGAGAGTGACCATGTGGTATAAAAGACAGAAGGTCTGGCCTGGGGGTCTTCTCCTACACACCGAAGGTGCTGTGGGCGGTGAACAAGGAAGGCGCTTCACCTGCCGGGCCCCAGGCTTCTCTCCAAGTCAGCTGCAGCTCTGCAGGGGTGGAGGTGTAGTTTCTATCTTGAAAGTTTCCTATACAGATGATGAGGGTTGAAGTCCCTTTGACCTTGATTCACAAATCCTGGTCAAAGGCACCCTTTGAATATCCGGGCCCAGCCCCCACTCTCAGCTCAGCTTCCCCCAGCCCTCACCTGATCTGAGCTAACTGAAAAGCCCACTGAGAACTTAGGGGTACCGCCCATCATCTTTTGGGTATAAAAGAGGTGACCCGGAACGCCCTCATTGCAGGAACCCTCCCCGCCAACACAGGGTATCCTTCCAGCCATGTAAGGGTTCCTGCCCGCCAGCGGCCACCTCTGGCCCTGACGTCTTTCTAACTGAGCTTTACTTCCAAATTCCTACAATAAACCTTTTATTTGTCAATCTAGGTTTTCAGGCCTGTAAATTTATTTACAGGGGACACTGCTCCTCATGGGATTATCTATGGGCCTAGAAATGGGGTTCCCCCTTTCCTTTTCCTCATTACAGATATCTAGACAAAAGCATCCCATCGATTCCTTCTAAGTTCTTATTAAGGTTTATTTGTCTGTTCCTTCTCTCTCACTTTTCCCCTCCTATCCTGTTTCTTGTGCACTCCTTGCTTTTACTTGTTTCTCTCCCCCCCCCCCGCCCCCACATTTTGATAAAAGCTGTTCCTGATTTGTGTTCCTTGATTTTAATTGCATCACTATCCCGAACGGGTCACAATTTCCCCATTCTTGTATATTTAGATTGCTTCTAGATTTCTGCAAGCACATGCATAAATAGGGTTAGAATAGAGCCACTTTTAAATAAGGAGACATATCAAATCAGACGTTTATGGCAGATCTATTGTATTCCACTGTCATTCTTTTTGTGGCTGCTTGGTGGTATGCCCAAAAACTCTCTCTTTTTCCCCATCCCAGTGGGTAAGAACCTCCCTGGGCTTACTCTTTCAGCCATGCTTTATTCCCCCTATCTTCTCAGCTTGCCTCAGCTTGCCTCCTCTCAGTATCTTTGCCCATTCAAATCTGCTTTCTACTTCTGGAACCATAATCAGTTCCATTCTGTTATTACTCCTAGAAAGGTTTTGTCAGTCTGTTCTCCTGTCTCCTCTCAAGAACCCTGGTAACTTTTCCTCACCAAAATACCTTCCCAGCCACACTTTGAAAAGTGCCAATGGTTTTCTTTGTTAGAATTTGAGCTCCTGGAAGGCAGGGACAGCTTCCCTTTGCATTTGTCTACCCAGTGTTTGACCCTTCCCGTGCCCTGTCATTGGACCCTTAGGACTCCAGAGGCTTGCCCATCTGTAATTCTTAAATTAATTCTCTCCTTCACTTAGAGTGTGAGAGCCTTGGAAGTAAAAATTGTCAAGATTTGTCTTGTGCCCCCTCCTTAGCAGCTTCCTTCTTAATAGTTTTAATTCATTTATAAAGCATTGGCGTAGTAGCTGCTCCTGGCTTGGCTCCAGACCCAGGGTAACCCCTGCTCTCTGCAGGGGTTTTATGTCCAAAGTGGGGCTCCTCTTGTTTGCTCTGTGGCCTTTTCCCATTAGAGCCCTGGTATCAGCTTCACTTTTGAGCCTATTTGGTATCACTTTCTTGTGCTGAGGAAGGGGATCTGGGGTCATGAGTGCCATGGTGCTTTGCTTATTTCTATGACTATTGAAGAGTTTGTTCTTGCACATCGCCCTCTCCCTCCCTTCCCATTGCCTTCCCTCTCTTTCTGTAGAAGACTCCAAAGGGCTTTTTGTTTAACCCACTGAATTAAGACTCGAGTTTAAAAAAAAAAAAAGCAACTTTGCCCCTGGATACTGTAGCTCTCAGCAAGTCCCTAAGTAGGTAGACAGTGGAAGTCAGACTAAAGGAAGTAGGGCTTGCTGAGCCCAGGACTGTCTTGATGATGATAGCTTGGGTTTTTTGGTGCATTTTGGGTGCAAAGCATTTTCTTATGTTACTTGATTGTCTTTACCCTATGAACCTGGAGGTTTATACTTGGGAAAATAGGTTTTGAGAGGCTAGAGGACTAGTCCAGGATCATAGATTTTTTTCATAAGTCACAGAACCAGCAGTAATCCAAGTCAAATTTTCCTCCCTGGTCCACACAGCCTCCTTTCTTGAAAATAGCACAGTAAGGGCAGTGATGAATCTGCCAGGTTTTATTGGTAGCACCTCATGCCTGGGGTTGTTGGACAACTTGGAGAACCAAAAGAGATCGGTGTCACAAAAACACAATACACATTGCACAGGGGTGAGAATTGAGTGAAGGGAGAAGAATCCAATTTTGATTTTTATTCTTTTAAGAAAAATGTTAAATCTCAACTTAAACATCAAAAAAGAACATTTCCATACACAGCAGCAGAAACCCAAGAGAAAATTCTAGATAAAATCATGAATTTGTATTTCATACCACTTGCTTTTTTAAACATACATACATGTATATATAAAATCAATTCCCACACTTTAAAAACTTTCTTCCTTGTTGGTGCTTTCTTTTAAATTTTTGTTCTCTTCTGTGTAGTTAAAAAAAAAGTGACAATGGCCTTTTTTTGAGGGGGGGAGAATCATTGCTAGACCCCTTTCAATCCTGGACCATTCCATCCCTCTAACGAATTGAGGGAGAAGAAAAAAGAAAAGCCATGTAATAAATAGTCACACAAAACCCATCCTCATATTGGCCATGTACAAAGATTTGTGAGTCTGTACCTTATGTCTAGCGCTTCTCAGGATTGAATAGCATTCTTTCATTATAGCCTCCGGAGAGTGGTCGGAGTTATTAAATCTTTCAGCATTTTCTTTATGATGTGTAAAGGTCTACTTACTTTAGTCTTTAGTTCATATGATAGATGGGTCCTCTGAAAGCAGGCATTTTTTTTTCCCCTGAGGCTGAGGTTAAGTGACTTGCCCAGGGTCACACAGCTAGGAAGTGTTAAGTGTCTGAGGTCACATTTGAACTCAGGTCCTCCTGACTTCAGGGCTGATGCTCTGTGCAGTGGACAGTGTTCTGTCCACTGCAACATCTAGCTGCCCCAAGCAGGCATTTCTTACAGCATAATCTCACCCCATTCCATTCCTATACATTCTTCAGTTGTGTAAGAGGGAGTCTTATGCGTCCTCCCTCCCATAAGGGGGGGTCTTTGTCATTCTCCTCCCTTTCAGTCACCTCTTCTGGAAGTTTTGCTATTGACTGATTATTGTCCCTCTTGTATTATCCTTCTCTTAATCTAACCTCAATACCTCTCTCCCCCTGTGTCTGTCAGAATTCTCCCATTTGCACATTTCAGATAAGAGTGGTGCTCATGTCCTGCCTATTGCTCAATCCCTTTTTCTATGTAATTATTAATCATGAATTCCACTTAGACCAAATCAAAGATGGGAAAATGTCCTGCCTTTTCCTATGCTTCTTTTACATTCCCTTCAAAGCCTCTCCCCAGGTACTGCTTCCCACAGTCCCCTCCCCATATTTTCTTATTTCATTGTCTCAGAATCCTTTATAGACATTAAGGTTCTGAAGGAACCTTTGTTTCTTCTCTCCTATTGATTGATTAGTAGTAATCAATCAGCATACAACGCCTTCCAATTGTTGAAGCAAACTTGCCTTTCTGGATTTCTCTGGTCTTCTCTTCAGAAATAATTGAAAATCTTCTGTTTCATTAAAGATCCATTTTTCTCCCATTAGGATTATTCTCAGCTTTGCAGGGATAATTGCTTGGTAGCAAACCTATCTCTTGTGCTCTTTGGGGCATATTATGTTCCAGCATCTCCTTTGGTTTCCAGGTCTTATGTGATCTGGATGGTCCTTCCTTTGTCCTTTAACTGCTTTCTGGATGCTTACACAGTTTTTTCTTTGACATGAGAGCTTTGAATTTGGTTTGTGACATAACTTGGACTTTAGGGGTTTCTTTAGGAGTTTTACCTTTACATTTCCTTCTGGTTCTAATGATCTGGGCAGGTTTCATTTATAATGTCTTGAAATATACTGTCTAGGCTTTAAAAACTTTATTTTGGCAAAAAGCATGGATTTCAGAGTCAAATGATTCTTAAATCATCTCTCTCCTTGATCTGTTCTCCAAGTCAAATGTGTTACTTTTCTTTTTCATTCTCAATTTTTTTTTTTTTTTTGTCTCATTTGATATCTGTTTGGTCTATTATAATTTTCAGGGTTTCTTGGGTTAGGTTGACTCTCTTTTTCTAAGTTACTTTTTCTTCTGATTTTTTTTCCTTCAGTGAATTTTTCCCCTTTCCTTCATCTTTAGCCTTGTTTCTTCTAGGTATGTATGTAGTCTGTGGAAATTTTCTTTTCTTTTCATTCTTTGTTTGCAGTTCCTACCTTGTGTGAGGATCTCCAGAACTACATAGAACAGTGTTCAATGCTTGTTAGTATTTTGCTCATTTCTCCTGCTTTCATGACTGAGCTGGGGCTCTGTCAGGGCCAAGTTCTGCTCTGCGGACCTCAGAGCCCTTGGGCTGTGCCCCATTTTAGTTTAAGTGTTTTGTTCCCTTAGTGGTCTTTGGGGCTTCCTGGTTCCCTACTTTGGAGCTTCTTAGGGAAGTTGTAACCAGATACAAAACAGAATGGTTGAGACCCTTTGGTCCTACTAGAAGGCTACCTAGTGCTAATATGGAGTTCTCTGAAGGATTGAGGGGGAAGCCTCACTTTTTGTGTAATTTTGGGGTAGAAGATGTCATTTCTTGTAGTTTAGCTGACAAGGGGAGAAGAAAAATAAGAATTGCTAGGTGGGTGCTAAGATTTCTTAGGAATGGAGATATACTTGGGTTTGTTTACTTGCAACCGAGGAGTTAGCGGAAGGTATTGAGATTAGAGAAGGGGAAATGGAAATCAGTAATCTGCTAAAGAAGGTGATCTGGAGGGATGGTATCAAGGTTATATGTAAAAGACTTGATCTTGGTGAACTGTGTTGAGTGTTTAGGGGTGGGGAAGGGGAAGGGAGGTTGAATTTTTTTTGTGTGTTGAGATAGTAAAGGGAGCAGCTTCATAAGAAGGAAAGTTGGGGGATATGGGAGCGGGAAGAACAAAGGGATTTGAAACCTTCATCCTTAACCCAGACAGACAGAAGGATAAAATTCCTCCAGATTATGGAAAAGAAAGGACATTCCTGGTAGGAGGGAGGGGACACACAAAGGCATAAGGGACTAGGATTGAGTTACATTCGGTTTCATTAATTTCTTGCTTCTTTTGTGCAGAGCACTATACTAAAAACAAAATAATATCCTTTATATAGCTATTTCACCCAAGTTATTGCATTTGATCCTCACAAGTCTCTGAGATAGGAGTGCTGTTATTATCCCAAATTTACAGATCAAGGAACTGAAACTGAGAGTTTAAATGACTAGCACAGACAGGCTGGACAACTCTGAAAGCCACAGGTTAAACTTACTATATAATCAGAAAAGCAAACTGCACACACTGGAGATCTGCTTTGTCATGGAAAATTCTTCTTTTTCTGCTTTACCAAGTGTATGGAAATACCCATATTATTTGGTATTTATTAAATTTAGAAAAACATTTTGAGTGCATCTGAGCTCTTCCATATTTTATTAGCATTGTACTCTGTCATCTAGCCTTGCCCTTAAGATGTGTGTGGACACTTGTAAAAGATAGCACCTCAGACTGCAGCCAGGAGCCCTTTAGGAAGCTCTGGTGTCTTGGTCTTGGCTATTTACATGGTTAATCTTTGATGGGGGTTAATGATACTCTGTTGTCAGATGTAAGGGAACAGAAAGATGTCACCCACTTTCTACCTGACCCTCTGATCCGTCCTTTGAAACAAGAGACAGTTAAAAGAACTTTTGACTGCTCCAGTTCAAGCATGTTCATAAAACAAAATAAATACAGCAAAGAAGTTCTGAGTTTAGATAAATTAGCAATTCTCTTAGTATCTGGCTCTCTGGTGTTTGCATCCCAGAATAACTCACATGTTCTGCTCAGACTGACCTTTTAGGAAAGTGACCATTCCTTCTCTACCATCCATTCTCTTTTAGTTATTAAATGAACTTAAATGTATCTTTCTTTTGCTATTACTTGTCATCCCCTTTCCCAGTACACACACAGTGAGACATAAAATAACTTAAACAGGCCACTATGCATCAGGACCCTCTCTAGGTATTGGCAATATGGCTCTTTAGTGTCCAAGGATGGAAGTGTGGTTCGGGGAAAACTATGAGACTGGTTCAAGTAGAATTCTAGCGTGAATGAAGTAGAGAGCAATAGAGATAAAATTGAATAAAAAGGGTGAGTCTGACAAAAGAGGGTCCCTTGAAATACCAAGTTTAACAGTTTAGATTGATGCTTTAGTCAGTTTGAGAGCCAAATTCCAAAATTGGAAGGTTTTTGATTAGTAGAGAAATGTGATTGAAGATGTTTTAACATTGATCTGGTAGTCATTCAGGATAGGTTGAAGGAGGGAGACTGGAGGAAGGGTAAAGATATCAGTCTTTGCACAGGGTTATAAGGACCTCAATTTAGGATTATAAGAAAAGAGATAAATCCAAAGACATTTTAAAGGAAGAATTCAAATAATTGTGTGACAAATTTGTTGTATCTGATGATGAGAAAAGGCTTTATGGAAGAATAGTGGTACAGTTTTCATAAACAAGAATTTTTTACAGGGATTTGGTTTAGGGAAGATGGGAATGTAGCCAGAAGGAACAGTCAAGAGCAAATAGCTGGGGTTTTTAGGGTTTGGAAAAATCTAATTATCCATGGTTAAAAGTACCTTGTAAAAGGAGGGGGAAGGGAGGAAGATTGTAGCTGTTAAGAGAAGGGAGGATTGGTTTGAAAATAGGACCCTAAATTCCAGAGGAATTTAGAATATAAGCAAAAGATTTAGTTTTTGAAAGAAAGAGAAAATAATTTTGTTCTCAGAGACTAAAAGAAAGAGTTAAAAAGGTAGCTGGTGTACTCAGACCTTCCCTGATTGTCTAGTGGGATTTTTAAAATGCTTAGCATAGTGCCCAGCACATAATAAGCATTCTATAGATGCCAGCTATTATTATCATCATCATTGTTATTAATTATTATTATTATTATGGCTCAAGATGACCTAGAGCCTCAGGTTATCCAAAGCCTTTGAAAGGAAAGGAGTGTTTTATGTCTCGAATCTAAAGTCTTGTTTCCTCTCTCCTGACTCAGATCCTTCTTCAGATACTCTGAAGTGGACATAGTTGCTTACAATTGTCCCTAGTTAGAAGTCTTTTTGGGTAATAACTTTGTTTCCTGTCCCCAGCAAACAGGAGTCTGAATCCTTTCCTGATGTTCTTGAATTGTCCAGCATGGGGGATTCCATGCTCTCCCACAGAAGGCTAGCCAGGCTCTACAGTGCTCATTCTTCCTTCCTTTTCCCATCCTCAGTGGTGCCTGGGCTTTCTTATCCCATAGCAGTTAAGGGACAGCTTTCTTGCTTTGGACACTTTTCTTCCAAAAGCTCACTTTTGTTAATTTTTTGTCCCCTCAAGCTGCTGTTTTAACTAGAAGCATGTGGTTTACTCTAATCTTCTTATGAGTGAGGATTTGGGCTTGGTCAGGCCTCTTAAATCAAGGCCCAGCCCTAGGCCAGGGCATGCCCCCAGCTTTTTCTGGCCCATTACTATGGCATATTCTCTCATGTTTTTCCCCCTCTCTCTTAACTAGCAGTTATTTTATCTATCACCATTCAAAGTTTCTCTGCCCCAGAACCTCACTGTTTGTGCTGTGTTTTCTCCCTCACCCTACATTGAACTTTGTAATACTTCCTTGGTTTATCCTGTTCACCTTTTCTTAGAGATATTTCCTGTATTTACTGATATTGAATTGGAAATTCAAGAATAGTTTGAATTACCAGATGAGTTGGAGAGTGTCATGGCGGGGAGGGGAAGGGGGTGTGTGTGAAGAACACAACTTGGAATTCAAATCTTGGTTTTTTTGATATGAGCATGAGAATGTAAGCTCCTTGGGGGTAGGAACTTTTCTTTATATCTTTATATCCCCAGTTCGTTGATTGCATTGTGGTTGGTTGTGGGGCTCTTTTGGTGTTTTTAAATAGACCTATATGTTTAAAAGTGTTTACAGTAGCACTTTTGATGGTAGCAAAGAATTGAAAATTAGGGGCTCCCCGTGGTAGGGCAATAGCTGAACAAATTATGGCACATGAATGTAATGGAATACTACCAGCAACATTGCAGAAATAGACAACTTTCGAAAAAGTAGGATCAGTGCAGTGCCAACCAGGATTCTAGAAACCCATGGTCACAAAGCATAGCCCTGACTAATGTAATGGACTCAAGATGTAGGGTGCAGAATGAGACATTTTTGGGACCTATACAATGCAGGAACCTTGTCTCTGAAACTTAATTTGACAGAGCCGTGAGCACCCTTGAAACCTCTCAAACTCTGGGCTATCTCTGGCAATGTGTGTGTCAACCTCATTATCAATGTGGACATCCTGGAAAGTGAACTTACTCCCAGCATTCAAAACTTCTCCTGCTGCTACTTGTCCCCTAGGCTAGTGACTGTACTGGGCTGATCACTTCTTCACTCCTCTCCATTTCCTCATCTATTAAATACATGTTGGACTAGATGACCTTTCCTGGTTGTCAGTTAGATGATCCTGTCTCCAGGTTCTGACTTCAGGGGAAAGGAACACAAGTTTTGGCTAGATAGAGCTAGACCTGTGACTCATACCTTCTGAAGTAATTGAACCAGTCCTAGCCAGGAATCTCTTTTCTAATTTGACTTAGAAAATGCTGCAGGATTGCGGAGTTATCTTTAAGGCTTTAAGGCCTGTCCTTTTTTTTTTTTTTTTTTTTTTTAATAGCTTTTTATTTACAAGATATATGCATGAGTAATTTTATAGCATTGACAATTGCCAAACCTTTTGTTCTAATTTTTCCCTTCCTTCCCCTTACCCCCTCTCCCAGATGGCAGGTTGACCAATACATGTTAAATATGTTAAAGTATAAATTAAATACAATATATGTATACATGTCCAAATAGTTGTTTTGCTGTACAAAAAGAATCAGACTTTGAAACATTGTACAATTAACCTGTGAAGGAAATAAAAAATGCAGGCGGACAAAACTAGAGGGATTGGGATTCTATGTAGTGGTTCCTAGTCATCTCCCAGAGTTCTTTCGCTGGGTGTAGCTGGTTCAGTTCATTACTGCTCTATTGGAACTGATTTGGTTCATCTCATTGTTGGAGAGAGTCACATCTATTAGAATTGATCATCATACAGTATTGTTGTTGGAGTATATAATGATCTGGTCCTGCTCATTTCCCTCAGCATCAGTTCATGTAAATCTCTCCAGGCCTTTCTGAAATCATCCTGTTGGTCATTTCTTACAGAACAATAATATTCCATAAGATTCATATACCACAATTTATTCAGCCATTCTCCAACTGATGGGCATCCCCTCAGTTTCCAGCTTCTGGCCACCACAAAGACAGCTGCCACAAACACTCTTGCACAAACAGGTCCCTTTCCCTTCTTTAAGATCTCTTTGGGATATAGTAGTAGCACTGCTGGATCAAAAGTTATGCACAGTTTGATAACTCTTTGAGCATAGTTCCAGATTGCTCTCCAGAATGGCCAGATTCTTTCACAACTCCACCAACAGTGTCCCAGTGTCCCAGTTTTCCCACAGCCCCTCCAACGTTGCACATTATTTTTCCCTGTCATTCTAGCCAGTCTGACAGGTGGCACTCAGCGTTGTCTTAATTTTCATTTCTCTGATTAATAATAACTTGGAGCATCTTTTCATATGGCTAGAAATAATTTCAATTTCATCATCTGAGAATTGTCTGTTCATATCCTTTGACCATTTATCAATTGGAGAATGGCTTGATCTCTTATAAATTAGAGTCAATTCTCTGTATATTTTGGAAATGAGACCTTATCAGAACCTTGACTGTAAAAATGTTTTCCCAGTTTATTGCTTCCCTTCTAATCTTGTCTGCATTAGCTTTGTTTGTACAAAAACTTTTCAATTGGATATAATTAAAATTTTCTACTTTGTGATCACTAATGATCTCTAGTTCTCCTTTGGACACAAATTCCTTTCTCCTCCACAGGTCTGAGAGGTAGACTATTATCTGTTCCTCTAATTTATTTATAATCTCATTCTTTATGCCTAAATCATGGACCCATTTTGACCTTATCTTGGTGTACAGGGTTAAGTGTGGGTCAATGCCTAGTTTCTGCCATATCAATTTCCAATTTTCCCAGCAATTTTTGTGAAACATTGAGTTCTTATCCCAAAGGCTGGGGTCCTTAGGTTTGTCAAACACTAGATTATTAAAGTTACTGACTTTTGTTCTTTGAACCTAACCTATTCCACTGATCAACTAGTCTATTTCTTAGCCAATACCAAATGGTTTTGGTAACCACTGTTTTATAATATAATTTTAGATCTGGTACAGCTAAGGTCTGAACTTTTAATAAACCTAAGAGATACAAGTATCATCCCTAATTTACAGAGAAGGAAATTGAAGTTAGGAGAGGTTAAGAAAGTTGCCTATGATCATACAGTAGGAAGTGGCCAAGCCAGGATACAAACCTGGGTTTCCTGTCTCTTAATAAGTTCATGGTTTTATTCACTGTGCCATGCTGCCCAAATAATTTGACTTAATTCTCCACTCCTTTTCTGGAGCTGTCCTCTCCTGGAGACTGCTCGTGCTTTCTGTTGTTCTTGCTTACCACTCCTCATCTCCACATTTACTCTTTAACTGGTCTGCACACAGTCCTGCCAGAGAAAGGAGAGAGAGTCTCTTTATAGGTGACACTCAAGTCCCTAAAAAGATAGGCAAGATTGAGTAGGAGCTCAAGCAGGAACACTTTGTGCCACTAGGCCAGTGGTCATCAAACCTGCTGCTTGGTTGCATGCTGGGAAATCTTTGACTTGTTCTCACACTCAGACATTTGGAGCACCTACTATATGCACTTACCAGTTAGTTTGTTAACACTGCATCTACCTGTTAGGGACTGGGGGGATCCAGACATAGACTCTGTTCTTAAGCAGCTTAATAGTATAACAAGGACTAAAAGACAAGTTTCTTTTTTTTTTTTTTTTTTTTTTTCCATTAAAGCTTTTTCTTTTCTTTTTTTTTTCCTTTTTCTTTTTCCAACTTTTCCCTTCCTTCCATCCACCTCCTCCCCTAGATGGCAGGCAATCTCATACATGTTAACCATGTTAAAATATATCTAAAATACAATATATGTGTACATATTTATACAGTTCTCTTGTTGCACAAGAAAAATCGGATTTAGGAAGGTAAAAATAACCTGGGAAGAAAAACAAAAATGCAAGCAGTCCACACTGGTTCATTCCCTGGGTGTAGCTGGTTCTGTTCATCACTGATCAATTGGAACTAAATTGGATCTTCTCATTGTCAAAGATAAACACGCCCATCAGAATTGATCCTCATATAGTATTGTTGTTGAAGTGTGTAATAATCCCTTGGTTCTGCTCATATTGAATAGCATCTATTCATGTAAATCTTTCCAGGCCTTTCTGAAATCATCCTACTGGTTGATTCTTATAGAACAATAATATTCCATAGCATTCTTATATCACAATTCACTCAGCTATTCTCCAATTGATGGGCAAGCTTTTTATTTTCAAAACATATGCATAAACAAGATTATATAATGACCAATTCTGATGGATGTGGCTCTCTTCAACAAGGTGATTCAGGCCAATTCCAATGGTATTGTGTTGAAGAGAGCCATCTACACCCAGAGAGAGGATTATGAGTGTGGTTTATAACATAGCATTTTCACTCTTTTTGTTGTTGTTTGCTTGCATTTTATTTTCTTTCTCATTTTTTTCCAGTTTGATTTGATTTTTCTTGTACAGCAAGATAATTATATAGATATGTATGCATATATTGAGTTAACATATGTTTCTGCCATGTTCAATATATACTGGACTATTTGCCATCTAGGGGATGGGTTGGAGGGAGGTAGGGAAAAATTGGAACATAAGGTTTTGCAAGGGTGAATGTTGAAGAATTATCCATGCATATGTTTTGAAAATAAAAAGCTTTAATTTAAAAAAAATGCATAGAACATTTTCAACATTCACCCTTGTAAAACCTTGTGTTTCAAATTTTTTTCTCTCTTCTTTCCACTCCCTCTTCTAGATGGCAAACAATCCAATATATGTTAGATATAAGCAATTCTTCTATACATGTTTCTACAGTTATCATACTACACAAGAAAAATCGGATCAAAAAGGGGAAAAAAAATTGAGAAAGAAAGAAAAAGCAAGCAAACAACAAAAAGGATGAGAATATTATGTTGTGATCCATACTCAGTCCCCACAGTCCTCTCTCTGGGTACAGATGAGGCTCTCTATCACAAGTCCAAAGAGCTATGAAGGCTCTTACAGAGAAAAATACATGTTTCTAAATGTCCAGCCAATAATCAGGAGAATGCAGTAAATGCGCTGGAGAGGTTCAGACAGTTTTTTGAGAAATTGGAGATGGTAAAAATTACTTTGGGGATTGAGGGCCCTCTACTATCTCCTTTCTATATCTCTAACCTTATTTAACCTACCTAAAGTTAATGTCATGGAGAATGGGGAGCCAGTTGCACATTACAAAGATTATCATGAGGGGGTGTACAGAGAATGAAGAGGAGAGCTCACCTCAGTCAGAAAGACATAGATTGAAGTTCTCCTCCCACCATTGATAGGAACTGCTGGCTGGGAGATCTCTCAGGTTTCCCAGCAACTCTCCAAGACTGATTTGCAGAGCAGCTGCTCATCTACATTGCAGTACAGAGGTTTTTCACTGGGCATTCCTAACATGAGTAATAACCACAGATCCAATCCCAAGGAAAAAAGTGGAAGCAGGAAAGCTAGTTAGGAGGTGGTTGTAATAACCCAGGGAGAAGGTATGATCTGAGAGGTGATTTGGGAGGTGTCGACTCCCAGAATTGAGTTCTCTTTTAGTTGTTCTAAGGCGTAGGCTGTGACCTTTCTGGGTATGCTCTTGCTGGATGAAAGATCACTCTTCACCCTCTTGTAACAGTGAGTTAGCTGTTAAACTGTTAAAAAGGAGGTTAACAACAGTAGCTGTTTGTTGTACAGCTCCAACAGCAGTCATCTTATCTAACGTGCATGTGCTGGGCACCAGCTGAACGCTTTACAACTGTCTTGTGATCCTTTTAACAACATGGGAGCTAGGGGTTATTATTATTTGTTGTACAATTGAGGAAACTGAAGCAGAGGGTAAGTGATTTGCCATGGGTTACTTATGTATCTGGTACCTGGGATCAAATTTGAATTCAGGTCTCCCTGATTCCTCTGTCCACTGTGTCACCTGGCTGCCTCCTCTGAGGAAGAGGAAATATCAAGCATCAAACTATACTTGGCATACCAAAGGAGCTTAATAAACGCTTGTGGAATTGAACAAAGATGTTTGCGTATTCTTAACCTATGGCTCCTGTGTTTTGAATCATCCTCAATACCAGAGGCTTAGTAATATTCCTGGTGCACCTACTCTGTACTACTCTGCTCCATGAGAAATAGAAAGGAGTCTGAGCTGCTTCTGCCCTCCAGAAGCACAAGCAGCGTCCACAACGTGCCAGACTGTAAAGTGCTGCAGAGTTGCTGGAGCAGGGCAGGCAATCACAGGTTCTTTGGGGGAGGTGGGATTTAAACAGGGCCTGCCAGCGAGGGTAATAGAGGAGCAGGCTTAGGTGCATGAGGGGAGGGGCAGGGGAGAGAAGAGGGCTCTATGAAGGCACCACTTAGCTGGGATTGCAACAACAGCTAACATTTATGCAGCATTTTGAGGATTGCAGTTTGCTTTATATGCATTATCTCTTTTGAGCATTATTGCAATTAATATTTAGATTCTACAGAGGAGGAAACAGAGGCTGAGAGAGATTGTTCCCTCTCCCCCTCCTCCTGGTCTGCTGTTTCTGGCTTGCCTCCGGCTGCCCTCTGTGCCCTCCCCTGCACTCCTTCTGCTGTCCTCTTCTTTCCCCTTCCCCTTTTTCTGACCTTTCACTGTCCTGCCACATTCTCTTTCATATTCATTGGTTGCTGTTTTTCTTGAGGTCTCTCAGTTACTGTAGAAATCAATATCTAAATGTATCTCTGTAATAGTTTCAGATCTCTGGATCTGGATCTGAAGCATCAATCAATCAGCATCTATTAAGCACCCACTGTGTGCCAGGCACAGTGCTAAGGGCCAAGGACATAAAAAGGCAAAAGACAGAACCCTCCTCCAAAGAGCTTTTTAATGGAGACAACATGCAAACAAATAGACAAGTTGTATTCAGGTTCAATAGGATATAATTGACAAAAAAGAAGTCCCTAGGATTAAGAGGAGAAGGCTTCTTGTAAAAGATGTGATTTTAATTGGAACTTAAAGAAAGCTGTGTAATTAGTAAGGAAAAGTTGGAGAGGGAGAGCTTTCCAGGAATGGAGGACAGCCAGAGAAAATGCCCAGAGCCAAGAGACTGGTTATCTTGTACCTGGAACACCTTGAAAGTGAGTGTTACTGATTAAAGCATCCTGAATTTATCAGTATTTCTTATAGCATGTCCTTCGGAGGTTGCACAATATAATCTATATTTCCAAAACATGTCCTATATGCTTCTATTATACTCTGTTTTTGGGGTTTTTTAAAAATTCGTCTTCTGGATTCTTAAAGTAATTTTCCGATACAAACCCTGGAACTTTTTTTTTTTTTTTTTTTTTAATAGTTTTTATTTACCAGATATATGCATGGGTAATTTTACAACATTGACATTTGCCAAACCTTTTGTTCTAATTTTTCCCCTCCCTCTCCCTTCCCCAGATGGCAGGTTTACCAGTACAAGTTCAATATGTTAAAGTATAAATTAAATACAATATATGTATACATGTCCAAATAGTTGTTTTCCTGTACAAAAAGAATCGGACTTTGAAATAGTGTACCTACATTCTGATGGAAGTGGAAATCTTCAACACAAAGAAGATCCAACTCACTTCCAGTTGATCAATGATGGACAGAAATAACTACACCCAGAGAAGGAACACTGGGAATTGAGTGTAAAATGTTTGCACTATTGTCTTTCTACCCAAGTTACTTATACCTTCGGAATCTAATTCTTACCATGCAACAAGAAGTTTGGTTTTACACACATATATTGTATATAGGGTATACTGTAACACATTTAATATGTATGGGATTGCCTGTCAAATGGAGGGGGAGTAGAGGGAGGGAGGGGAAAATTTGGAAAAATGAATACAAGGGATAATGTAAAAAAAAAAAAATTACCCATGCATATGTACTGTCAAAAAATTATAATTATAAAATTAAAAAAAAAATTAGTGTACCATTAGCCTTGAAGGAAATCCAAAATGCAGGCAGACAAAACTAGAGGGATTGGGAATTCTATGTAGTGGTTCATCATCATCTCCCAGAGTTCTTTCCCTGGGTGTAGCTGGTTCAGTTCATTACTGCTCTATTGGAACTGATTTGGTTCATCTCATTGTTGGAGAGGGCCACGTCCATCAGAATTGATCATCATATAGTATTATTGTTGAAGTGTATGTACAACGATCTCCTGGTTCTGTTCACTTCACTCAGCATCAGTTCATGTAAGTCTCTCCAAGCCTCTCTGTATTCCTCTTGCTGGTCATTTCTTACAGAGCAATAATATTCCATAACCTTCATATACCATAATTTATTCAGCCATTCTCCAATTGATGGACATCCATTCATCTTCTAGTTTCTAGCCACTACAAAAAGGGCTGCCACAAACATTTTGGCACATACAGGTCCCTTTCCCTTCTTTAAGATCTCTTTGGGATATAAGCCTAGTAATAGCAATGCTGGGTCAAAGGGTATGCACAGTTTGATAACCTTTTGGGCATAGTTCCAAATTGCTCTCCAGAATGGCTGGATGTATTCACATTCCACCAACAATGTATCAGTGTCCCAGTTTTCCCACATCCACTCCAACATTGTGCATTATCTTTCCCTGTCATTCTAGCCAATCTGACAGGTGTGTAATGATATCTCAGTGTTGTCTTAATTTGCATTTCTCTGATCAATAGTGATTTGGAACACTCTTTCATATGAGTGAAAATAGTTTTAATTTCATCATCTGAAAATTGTCTGTTCATATCTTTTGACCATTTATCAATTGGAGAATGGCTTGATTTAAATTAGAGTCAGTTCTCTATATATTTTGGAAATGAGGCCTTTATCAGAACCTTTAACTGTAAAAATATTTTCCCAGTTTATTGTTTCCCTTTTAATCTTATCTGCATTAGTTTTGTTTGCACAAAAACTTTTCAATTGGATATAATCAAAGTTTTCTACTTTGTGATCACTAATGACCTCTAGTTCTTCTTTGGTCATAAATTCCTTCCTCCTCCACAGGTCTGAGAGATAAACTATCCTATCTTCCTCTTAATTTGTTTATAATCTCATTCTTTATGCCTAGATGATGAACCCATTTTGACCTTATCTTGGTGTACGGTGTTAAGTGTGGGTCAATGCCTAGTTTCTGCCATGTTAACTTGCAGTTTTCCCAGCAATTTTTGTCTAACATTGAGTTCTTATTCTAAAAGCTGGGGTCCTTGAGTTTGTCAAACACTAGATTATTAAAGTTATTGATTATTTTGTCCTTTGGACCTAACCTATTCCACTGATCAACTAGTATATTTCTTAGCCAATACCAAATGTTTTTGGTAACCGCTGCTTTATAATATAATTTTAGATCTGGTACAGCTAGAGTACCTTCTTTTGATTTTTTTTTTTTTTTTCATTAATTCCCTTGAAATTCTTGACCTTTTGTTTTTCCATGTGAACTTTGTTGTTATTTTTTCTAGGTCATTAAACAAACCTTGAAACCTTTTAAAGAACTTCCCTTTTAACAAAGAAAATGTGTTATGGCTCACTGACCTGTGCAGTAAGCAGTAGGATAGCATGGATACTTGGAGTCTACCAGAGCTCCTTTCTGGAGAAGAGCATGGGGATGTTTCATCCTCTGCTCCCCAGGACTAATGTTGCTCCATTTCATCTAGCCCTAAGTTCAGCCTTGTTTTTATGTTGGTTTTGATTCCATGACAGTTGGAATTATGTATATGATTTTTTTGGTTCTTCTTCACAGATCTGGATCAGTGAAGACAAGGCTTTCTGTAGCTCTCTGGGTTCTTCATATTCTTCATTTGGGAGATGAGGTCCAGGCCTGTAATTTCACAGGTTACACCAATCAGAGAGCTCCTTGGGGAACTGAGAATTTAAGTAACTTGCTCAAGACAGTTATTTTGAATAATAAATAGGAAGGACTCACACCCAGTTACCTTCAGTTCACTTTGCCTCACTGCCTTTCTTATTCTTTTCTATAGAGGAGTAACAGCTGAGTCCAAGGCTGTGAAAAATTCAGTGACTTAATTTTTGATAATTGTTGCAATCCATCTTCTCTCCTCTCTTTCCCTCTTCCCCCATAAATGGGCTGCTTATTAACTCCATTAACAGCATAAACATAGTGTGACTAGTTTCCCATAGATCACACAAAATTAAGTTTTCATTTTCTGTCATTGCCATTTTTATGGATGTGGGATGTGACTTAAGAATTGTTTAAATTTGTACTTTAACTAGGGATTCATTTGGAGCATTCTTTCTTATGAAGGCTGATCTTATAGTTTTTGGCTTTGAAAGGACATCAGAAATCATCTAATTCATTCCCTTGTTTTATAGATGAGAAACTGAATTTACATTTCTTTTTCAAACTTTTCACATCCTTTGACTATTTAACTACTAGAAAATAACTTACCCTTCATATATTTGTCACTTTTCTGTGCATCTTAGATCTTAGGTTCCTGTTTTCGAGATACTTGATACAAATATTTCCCCATTTGTTAAGGTTCTTGTTCTAATTACATTAATTTTGTTTGTGTGAAAGTTTTAACATTTTATATAATAAAAACTTGTCGATTTTGTCTTATATAATTTCCTCTGTGTCTTGTTTGGTTAAGAATTTTCCTAGTCACAGATCTAAAAGTGCTTCCTTATGTTCTTATTTTTGTGTGGTGTGACATTTTACATTAGATTACTTATGCATTTGGAATTTGTTTTGGAGTGTGATATAAAATGCCATCGTAGAATTTATTGACCACTGGGTCATTGAATTCATTTTGTGCTTTCAGATTTTCCTCATCTCTTCATTCTGATGATCTGCTTTTTTGCTTTTATTTTTTAGCCAGTACTAGGTAGTTTCTATGATAATTGTCTTAAAATGTAATCTGAGATCTGGTCATGCTAGGTGCCCTTCATTTCTATTTTTTTAAATGAATGAAAAAGCAATTATTAAAAAGCAAGTATCACAATTAAGACTTTATATCATGATTTTTAGCAGAACAGTGAAGTGGTAGAATTGATATTCATACTCTTAAGCGTTCTAAACTAAGTTAGCTTCCAAAAATGACTCAGATACCAGTCACTGTTTCCCTGATAACCACCTCCCCTCTCCACTTTGTGAACTTGGGAATAGATCAGCATGACTTGGTGATTAGTGGAGGGAGCCCCATGTGTATTAGAGAGAAAAGAGATAGCATTTATTCATTCCACTTCAATCTTTTCTAGATCTCTGAGAGAGATGGCTTAGTCACCCCTAACCAAAGCTTGGAAAAAGTGAGCCTACATGCACATCCCAGTCCTGCCACTTATGTGTGTGACTTAGCTTCCCTGGGTCTCTCTTCTTTACCTGCTCTAAAGTGATCCGGTGTCTGGGAGTCACACAGCAGCGCGTCCAGCTGCTTTAGGAGAGTTCTTCCTGGGTATCTTGTTGGCCTCTCACACTTAATGTCTCTCCAGTACGACCTGTGATTTTCCCTTCCCAAACCAGCTCCTCTTGGCCTAACCAACTTTATCAATGGTATTGCCGCAGATGGGCTCCCGCGTCAAACCCTCCACCTTTTGACTGTAGGTTCTATCTATAACAGCTCTCAAGTCTGCCTCTCTGCTGGCTGAGGCATAAGGGAGCTCCGGGACCCCAGAGTTATCACCCTTAAGGAGCTTCCCTTCTTTCAAGGGAAGTGAAGGTGGGTAAGAGGTCAGAGGCGTAGCCCCTGGGGATCGGGAAAGGTTTCATGTAGAAAACAGTGTTTGGGGTGAGCTTTGAAAAGAAGAAGGGATTCAGAGGAGCTGGTGAGGAGGAAGTGCGCCCCCCCCCCCCCCAGCAGTTTGTATTTAAGACCAGGTTAGAGATAGGTACTGATATGGTCAGATCCCTGCACACATAAGTTTTATGGACGATGGATGGGAGAAGAGAGAAGGCAAGGAGGGTGGTGATGAGAGGCATAGGAAGGGGGTGAATGATAAGAGAGAGTGGAGGAAGTGACAGGATTTGGTAATTGATTATAGATGGGGTGAGGAAGGCCACAAATACAAAAGAGAGGAGCCCCTGGATTGGTGCCTAGAGGAATGCCCAAGGTTAGGAGCCAAAAAAAGAAAATGAGGAGAGGTCAGATAGGTTGAAGGGGAACTTCATCACTGAGCAGGGGAAAGAAAACACAGGGAAGAGAAAAGGGCCATATCCAGGAGAGCGGGACAACTGAAAAGGTGACATGCTGGAGAAGACCAGAGGAAAGGAGATGGGGTGCAGGTTGAAGTAAAAAGAGATTGGAGGATGATCTCAATGAACAAATAAGTGTCTATTCTCCACCAGGTGCAGTGGAATCAAGAAGAATGAAACCATCCTTAACAGCTCTTTGTTCTACTTTGCTCCCACTCTCTTTTGGGAGAGATAGCTAAAACACACCCACCCAGCATGAAGATAAGATAAACAGAAACAAAAAAAAAAACAAGAATATAGTACTAGTTAGTTTGGGGGAGAGGGCAGCAGCAGCTGGAGGAGGGGCTTAGAAAAGACTTCTACAAAAAGATAGTTTTTAATTATTTTTAGCATTGATTTTTTTTAAGATGTCTAATTTTTTTTAAAGCTTTTTATTTACAAAGCATATGCATGGGTACTTTTTCCAATATTGAACCTTGCATAATTGTTCCAAATTTTCCCCCTATCTTTTCCTCATCTGGCAGGTAGTCCAATACATGTTAAATACATGGTAGATCAATATGTGTATACATGTTTATATAGTTACCTGGTTGCACAAGAAAAATCAGATCAAGAAGGAAGAAAAACTGAGAAAAAACAAAATGCAAGCAAGTAACTACAGAGTGAGAATGCTATGTTGTGTTCCACCCTCTGTTCCCATGGTTTTCTCTCTGGTTCTATATGGTTCTCTTCATCACTGCACAAGTGGAATTGTTTGAATCATCTCAATAACAATGATTTTTTTGAGTTCCAAATTCTGTTTTTCTCTTTTATCTTTCCCTCACCCATGGAGAAGGCAAACAGTGTTATCAGTTATACATGTGAAGTCATGTAGAACATTCTCATATTAGCCATGTTGCAAAAACAAAAGTAAGAAACATAAAGAAAATGAAACATTTATCTTCTGTTTGTACTCAGAGTTCATCAGTTCTCTCTGGAGGTAGACAATATTTTTCATCATAGATCTATTAAAATTGTTTTTGGATTGTCGTATTGTTGAGAATAGATAAATTAGTAATTTTTTGTTCTTCTGGTTCAGTTCACTTCAGTTTGCAACAGTTCATATAAGATTTCTCATGTTTTTCTGAAGCCATCTTGTTCATCATTTCCTATAGCACAATAATATACTATTACAATCATAAATGTTAATTTGTTCAACCATTCTCCAATTGATGTGCATCCTCTCAATTTCCAATTCTTTGATACCATAGAAATAGCTGCTATGAATATTTTTGTACAAATATCTTTTTTATCCTTTTCTTTAATCTCTTTGGGATATAGACTTAGTGGTATTGCTGGGTGAAAGGGTGTGCATGGTTTCATCTTTTAGGCATTGATAGCTTCAAATTGTTCTCCAGAATAGTTGAACCAGTTCACAATTCCACCAACAGTGCATTAGTGTCCCTATTTTTTACATCCATTTCAGCATTTATCATTTTCCTTTTTTGTCTTGTTAGCCAATTTGAAAGGTGTAAGATGATATCTCAAAGTTGTTTTAATTTGCATTTCTCTAGTCAGTAGTGATGGAGAGCATTTCATGTTGAGTTGTATTGATAACTTTGAGTTCTTCTCAAAACTTCACATTCATATCCTTTGACCATTTATCTGTTGGGGAATAGCTCTTATTTATATATATTTGAATCAGTTCCTATATATTTGAGAAGCATTGGAAGAGTACTGTATATGAGGAACAGAGAGACATCCCATTGGATAGTATCAGAAAGTGAGTTTGACTAAGAAAAGAAGGAAAGAAGGAAGTTAACTGGAGGAGGAGGATGGTAGTCTAGTGAGAGAGGCAAGATCGGCACCTGAGAGGAGGGGAAGAAAAAGTTCAGAAACTTCTGTGAGGAGTGCTACAGGGAACCAAATAGAGAATAAAAGGAATCACTTACTGTTGGGAGCACCCAGTGGGGATTGGATGGAATGGATTTATGTTGTAAGGCACAGTTGGAAGATTTTTTTCCCAGTTGTATCTGGTGGTTTGAGAGAAATCTGGGCTAAGGTTTGGCAAGAAAAGAGCAGCAATATAACAAGGGATTTGAGAGCACAGGATAGAACAGAGTTGAAATGGTTAACTATTGGGTTATTATGGGGCTTTTAAGGTGTAAAGAAGGGGAAAAGAGGGAACTTACTGGAAATACTCTTTATTTTCTTAACAAAATATGAGGCCAGGAGTAAGGTGGGCAGGGGACTTGTGGAAAGCTTTTTGGAGAGGTTTGGAACAGCCTCTGGAATCAAGAATGAGAGGAATGAATGAAAGGCAGAAAAGAAGTACCGCACAAAGTGCCTCATTTCTACCCACCCCATTGTAAGGCCTCCTTATTGGTCTTCTCATATTCAGTCTAACCTTTATGTCAATCCTCTGCTCAAAACCCTGCAAGAGGTTTCCTATTTCCTACAATATAAAGGTCACATTTCTTTGTCTGCCATCCAGCACGCTCTGGCACTATCAGGACTTTTAAACCTTAATCTCATGTTACTTCTTATTGTGCTTTCTTGCTGCAGACAAACAACAGTCCTTCCCCCAACCTCACAACCCCAGAACCATACCTGTGCTTTCTCGCCTCCTGCTCCCCATGCTGTATGACCTCCTCTGGCCTCTTTGGTTTTTGACTATCTACCCATTCCCTAAAACCCAACTCACATGTTCCAATTTCTATGAAATCTTTATACCATCTGCCTTTATCTCTCTTCTGGTTCAGTGTTAGACATTTGTACATAAGACACATTACATATACAAATATATTGATATGCATATTCCTCAGACCCTCTAAACTTGACATCCATGAGCTTATTTAAAAAAAAAAAAATTTGATAACTGTATTTCAGTGTAAATTTGTTTCTTTCACAATCCTGTTTTTTTTTTTTTTTGTTTGTTTGTTTATTACCTTGAAAAAGAATCTGTAGCTCTAAAGACTAATAGTGTCCATGCACAAAAGTGCTAAAAATCCCTTTTCTTCTGTTTTTCATTTTAAAGAGCTTGGATATTATTTTGTATCATAACTCACTAAATGTGATAAGGAAAGCATGAGTCTATATGAAAAGTTAATTTTTGTGGGATTTGCGACATTACATAAAGTGCTCATTATACGGAGGCCATAGCTTTTATTTTTTATATGAGGAAAAAACAGGCCCAATTAGGTCAAGTGATTGCCCCCAAGTCCCACTGCCTCAGTAGTGGCAAGAATGATTGATTGTGCTCTGGAAGTACTAGATTGCTAGATTTGGGTGACTGATTTGTTATCTAAATCTTTTCCCCCTAGGGCCCAGCATAGTGTTTTGTATCACCTGAGGTACTTAATAAAAGTTTAGATATTGAATGGCATTAAATAGTCTGGTTCAGGATCCCTTTCTTGGCTATATTCTGATTGTTGCTCAATTCTGTAGAGGCTAAGGTCTTTTCATCCTTTTGAAGACGGGGAGAGGGGAGGAGTGAGAGGTCTCAAATTCTAATTTTCTGTAACATTGGAGTGTTTTCCGGTCCTTTGGGTGTCTCCCATCCCATACATTATGACTTTCCAAAGAGTTCTTTTTTCACCTTCATTCTTTTTCTGACTCCATTGAGGAGCAGGGCCTCCTGAGCCAAACCAGATTTTAAAGCATTTTCATTGTAGAAAGGCTCAGAAGACCTCATTTCTAATCTTGTCTCCAACAATACTAGCCATGTGACAATTAGTAGGACCAACAAAAAGGAATCCTTTAGGAATATAAGGAATAAGAAGGGTCAGTTTTTAATGAGTGTAAGTTTTAAGAATAAATAAGGACCTTTTGG
Source organism: Sminthopsis crassicaudata (assembly GCF_048593235.1). Taxonomy (NCBI): domain Eukaryota; kingdom Metazoa; phylum Chordata; class Mammalia; order Dasyuromorphia; family Dasyuridae; genus Sminthopsis; species Sminthopsis crassicaudata. The sequence continues at coordinate 610,549,427 of NC_133618.1, forward strand.
TAATAATAGGTTTTGCATACTAGTAGTTGTACTGCATTGAAGGATCAGGAGTATTGGTTTAAATTGACTTCCAGTAAATAAATGTGTGACTAGGACTAATCATGTATCCTCTTTGAGCCTCAGCTTTCTCATCTGTAAAATAAGAGAATTGGACTACCCCTTCCATCTGCTCACCATTGTGAGCACTTAAAAATCATTGATAATGGTATTTTCGACCAAAGCTTTTTAAAATTTGTATTAACAATAAAGTCCTGGGGAGCTAAGACAGCAGAGTAAAGGCAGGAACTTTCCCAGTCTCTCCCTGAAACTGCTTCAAACCGAACACCCAAAAAGATGAAGTGAAACTTTTTGTAGTTGAGGGCAACTTAGAAACTCAGCCAGAAAAGGTCTGACACCAGGGTGGGAGTCCAGCCCCAACCCCACCTCTGAATCAGCAGCAATGTTGGAGGCTTCTGGACCTCTCAGCCCAGAGATACCAAAGAGGACCTGGAAGATCGGCAGAGAAGGTCTGTGGAACCAGAACGGGAGCCTACCGGGCAATCCCAGCACAGGCTGGGACCTTTGCATCAGCAGCACTGCTGGAAGCCTTTGAACCTCTCAGCCTATGGACACCAGAGAGGCCTGGGAAGGTCAGTGGAGAGGGTCTGTTGCAACAGGTGAAGGCTGATGTGCAGTCCCAGTCAACAGAGCCCCAGTCCAGTCGACTAGATCTTACAGCTACATAATCGGGCAGGGAAACACCTAACAGCCCCAGGGCTGAAAAGAGTGCTTGTGATCACATTCTTAGGAGTTCTGAAAACAGCTGCACAAAACCCCTGAAGCTTGGGATAGTGCACCCTGGAAACAGAGCCTTATTTAACAAAGAGTTAAAAGCAGGGTTATAAGCTATTAAAGTGAGCAGAAAGCAAAAAAAAAGTTTCTGACTATTGAAAGTTATTACAGGGAAGATCAAACCCACACTCAGAAGATTATAATGACAAAGTCAAAGCTCCTACATCCAAAGCCTCCAAGAAAAATAAGAATTGGGCTCAGGTCATGGGGAAAAAAAAGGGGGGGACTTCAAAAGGGATTTTGAAAATCAAATAAGAGAAAGAGAAAAAAAAATTAAGGAAAGAATTTGAGAGGTGCAAAAGGAAATGCAAAAAGCTAATGAGAAAAATGCTTTAAAAACCAAAATTAGCCAATTGGAAAAGGAAGTACAAAAGCTCACTGAGGAAAATAATTCCTTAAAAAATAGAATTGAGCAAATGGAAGCTAATGATTTTATGAGAAATCAAGATAGAATAAAGCAAAACCAAAACAAAAATAGGAAAAATGTGAAATATCTCCTTGGAAAAATAACTGACCTGGAAAATGGATCCAGGAGAGATAGTTTAAATTTTATTGATCTACCCAAAAGTCATGATCAAAAAAAGAGCACAAATATTTATCTTTCAAGAAATGATCTTCCCCCCCCTTTTCTTCTTTCTCTTTTTTTCTTTATTAAAACTTTTTATTTACAAATAATTTTTCCAACATTGACCCTTGCAAAACCTTTTGTTCCAAATTTTCCCCTCTTTCCCCTAGCTGGCAGGTAATCCAATACATGTTACATATGTTGAAATACATGTTAAAGCCAATATATGTATACATATTTATACAGTTATCTCTTTCAAGAAATTTTCAAGGAAAACTGTCCTGATATTCTAGAACCAAAGAATAAAATATAAATTAAAATAATCCACCAATCACTTCCGGAAAGAGATCCCCAAATAAAAACTCCCCGAAATATTATGGCCAAATTTCAGGACTCTCAGGTCAAGGAGAAACTATTGCAAACGTTCAGAAAGAAACAGTTCCAAATATTGTGGAACCACAGTCAGGATAACATAAGATTTAGCATCTTCTACATTAAAGGACCAGAGGACTTGGAATATGATATTCTGGAGAACAATGGAGGTAGATTTGCAACAAAGAATCACCTGCCCAGCAAAATTGAGTATAATCCTTCAGAGGAAAAGGTACTCATTCAGTGAAACAGGATTTGCAAGCATTTGTGATGAAAAGAAGAGTTGAATGCAAATTTTGATTTTCAAATATAAAACTCAAGAAGCATAGGGAAGTAATCAGGAAAAGTGATGTAGTATAAGGGACTTAATAAGGTTTGTTTATTTACATTCCTACATGGTAGGATGATGCATTAGAATGTTCTCATTATAGAAGTTAGGAGGTATATAGATGGAAGACATGAGTATGAGTTGAATATGAATGGATAAAATATTTTCTAAAAAAATGATGAAATTAAGGGATGAAAGAGGAATGTACTGGGAGAAAGAGAAAGGGAGAAGTGGAATGGCACAAATTATCTGCCATTTTAAAAAAAAGAGGCAAGAAAAAGCTCTTCTATTGTAAGGAAAGAGAAAGGAAGAGAGAGTGGAGTGAGTGAATCTTAACTCTCTTCAGAATTGGCTCAAATAAGAAATAACATACATACTCAATACAAGTATAGAAGTCTGTCTTATCCTACAGGAAAAGAGGAAAGGGGAATGGGAGAATATGATAAAAGAGACAGCATAGTAGTAGCAAAACATTTTTGAGGAGAAAGAGGGCGAAAGGAGGGAGAAAATATATGGGGGGGAATAGAATTGCCAATAGTATTTATAAAAAAAATTTTGAAGCAAGTTATTCTGATGAAATATTCTCTGGGAAATGATGAGCAGGGTGCTCTCAGGAAGAAAACTAAATAAACCTGGAAAGTCCTCCATGAACAAAGTGAAATATACTGTATACCAAGGAAAAGCAATGTTCTGGGATGACCAGCTGTAAATGATTTTGTTATTCTCAGTGGTATAATCATCTGTAACTGTATGACATATGATGACAAATCCTATCCATATGCAGAGAAGGAACTGATCGAGTCTATATATAGATTGAAACATTCTCTATTATTCTCTTTATTTTTAACTTAATTTTTCTTGAGAGTTTTAATTTTCATTAGGGTGGGAGATCTGTTTTCACAATTTGACTTTAATAGAAGTGTTTTGCATAACTTCACATGCAATTTCTTAATTATGGGTGGGGATAAGGGAGAGAACTTAGAACTCAAAAATCTTAAAAACAAATGTAAAAAAATTGTTTTGAATGTAACTGGGAGAAAATATTAAATTAATTAAAAATGTTTTTAATTAATAATTAATAAGATTATGTGATGATCAACTGTGATGGACTTGGCTCTTTTCTTTCTTTTTTTTCTGAGGCTGGGGTTAAGTGACTTGCCCAGGGTCACACAGCTAGGAAGTGTTAAGTGTCTGAGACCAGATTTGAACTCGGGTCCTCCCAAATTCAGGGCTGGTGCTCTTTCCACTGCGCCACCTGGCTGCCCCTTGGACTTGGCTCTTTTCAACCATGAAATGATTCAAGGCAGTTGTGGCTTGGTTGGAAAGTGCTATCTATATCCAGAGAAAGAACTATGGAGACTGAATGTGGATTAAAAAATAGTATTTTTTACCTTTTTGTTGCTGTTTGTTGTCTTGTTTTTTCTCCTTTCTCATTTTTTTTTCTTCCCCTTTCGATCTGATTTTTTTTTTTTTTTTTTGGCACAGCATGATGAAAATGGAAGTATGTTTAGAAGAACTGCACATATTTGACTGCATTGCTTGCTCTCCTGGGGAGGGGGAAGGGGGGGAGAGAAAATTTGGAGCACAAGGTTTTGCAGAGATGAATGTTGAAAACTATCTTTGCATGTATTTTAAAAAATAAAATACTATTAAAATTTTAAAAAGAAGGACATTCTGAGAAGAAAAAGATTTTCTTCCTTACTGTTGAAGATGTTCTTCTTAAACTTAAGCTTTGGTATGAGGCTCTTAAGAGGGAGAGAAGTATAAGAGGCTTAGTTTAGGGAATACATTAAACTTAAGTGTGTCTATATACACACAGTAGTACCCATATTTAATCCTTCCTTTTCCTTTTCAATAGTGGCTGATATATTCATGGAATATTAAGGAGAAAAATTGAAAGGTACAGTTGGTGAACCTCCAAGTTGTTGCATCTATTGCTTAGTGAAAAATGGGATGGTGAGGGTTACCCTAGGTACAGTAGAAAAATAATGATTCATTCATTAAACATTTATTGCCTGCTCTGAGAAGCACTCTGGGTGATGGAAAGATGCAAATTCAACTAGAGAAACTCTATATGCAAGACACTGAACATGACTCTGGAAATGCTGGGGTAAAGAACAGACCCTTTTTTCAAGGAACTTGTGATGGCGAATGCCGTGTCCACAAGCACAGTAAAAGGGAGGAGAGATCACTTTCCTGCTGAAGGAAAGAAGAGCTGCATCTTGAAGGAAGAGAGGTTTGCAATAGGTGGAGTCGTGGAGAGAACGTTCCAGATGAGAGGCACAGTCCATATACCAAGGCCCGGAGGTGGGAGAAGGCAAATGGAGATTAGTGAAGGGTTAGTCTCGTTTGACCAGAATGGGCTGTGTATAAAGGGGAGTCAGGGACAGGAGACTGGAATGGTGGGTTGGAGAACCGAGTCCTTCGCTGGCTAGGAAGCCCTGGAACGGGGCAGTCCTGTGCTTTAGATTGTTTTTGCGGCCTTATAAAGGCTGAATGGGAGAGCCAAAGAGAGCAGTGGTGATCATGGGTGTGGAAAGGAAGCTCAAAAGGAAGCAACCAACCTTGTTGTTGTTGTTGTTGTTGTTGTTGCTGAGACAATTGGGGTTAAGTGACTAGCCCCGGAAGTGTTAAATGTCTGAGGTCACATTTGAACTCCTGACTTCAGAACTGGTGCTCCATCCACTGCACCGTCTAGCTGCCCCTCCTGCAAACATTTATTAAGCTCCCGCTCTGTACAAGGTACTCTTTATGCTAGGAGCCAGGAACACAAAGGCAAAACTAAAAATGGCTTTTGACCTCAAGAAGCTTCTACTTTATGGGAAATTTAACAGAGAGTTCAGACGCAGTTTATTGGATGTAGAGGAATGGAAGAGTCAAAGATCATAAGATGGAGACTGGATATGTAGGTCTGGGGACCGTCAATACAGAGGCCACAATCTGTGCTGGTAGATGAAGTTATCTACCCCTGAGGCCCATAAGGAGCTTGTCATCTTGGGGTAATAAGTAATAGAGACAATTCTGGTAAAGTGGGGGGCAAGCAGCTGTGAGGTAAGGTGAAGGACAGGTCACTTCTAATTGGGGTGGGGGGAGCAGTATTCGTTTAAGAAATAACAGTAATGGTGGAAAAGCCACTGTGGTACATGAGCAGCTGTCCTACCAAAGCTAGGTTTCCCCTCAGAAATCTCTAGGTTGTGCAGTGGATAGGACCTTGACTCAGAAAGATTAATTCTTATTCTTGTTTCAGACCCTTACTAGCTGTGTGACTTGGGCAACTTGACCTCTGACTGTTTCCTTAAATGTAAATGAGAAATAACAGAACCTTCCTTCCATTGTTGTGGGGTCAGTAAGCACTCAGCACAATACCTGGCTCCCCATGGTACTCTCCTTTCAACACTTTAGTCTTGGTTAGATCTGTTGTGGAGGGTCACCACCCCCCCTTTTTTTTAAGGGCTCTCCTTTTACTGTTGAAGCAGCAAGCAGCATAGCCCCCAAATTGGTGTCCCCTTTCTTCATGCTCAGAAGTGAGTGATCTCTCCAGAGTGAACCCTGAAATCGCAGTTGTCTTTCTGGTCTGTACTGAGCACAGCCAGCAGGGTGAAGTGTGCACGCCTGTCCCCCCCTCCTGTTCATGCCTTCCCTCTGCCTCCTTCCTGCCCCTCTTCCTCTCCTCTCTTTCCTCTCCCCAGAGAGGTTGTGCTGAAAGCAGATACCTATTGTCTTTTAGCTTCCTGCCTCCTTTCCCCATCCACGGGCAGTCTGGACCCCTAAGACAAGGAGAAGGAAGGAGGGGTATCCCCAAGCAGACACAGCCGGGACTGCCTTCAGCAGCCGCATCCAGGACATTGACTTGTGTTTCGCTGTGCAGTCTCGTCCTTATCTCCTGCACCGCGTGGGGTGGGGATGAGGAAGGGGCCCACTGCACACTTGGCAGAATGGGAACTAACCTGTTGCCCTGCTCTCCCTGAAGCATATGCAATACAGCTGCCTGACTCACAGCTCTGCCCTAGAGATGGAACCCTTGTCAGACTGGTCCTGGGAAGGCTGGGTTGGCGCATTCAGTCATTGCCTCAGCCAGCTTTTCCCCTGTCCCAGGGGACAGACTACTTGGGAGACCCATGGTCCCCTCCAGAGCCCTTTTGGCTGGCCAGGTCTGCTGTCTGGCTGATCCCAAGGCTGAGGCGCGCGGTTGGCGTGTCCACGGAGCTCCTTCCCCAGCCTGGCCGCACAAGGGAAGTAAGGATTGGATTGGACTCAGCTCTGCCCTTCCTCGGTGACCCTCCGGTTTGCCCCAAATCATCCGGGCACCAAACTGCCGTAGAGCTGAGTTGGGCCACGAGGGTAAGGTGGGCTGTGGTTTGGGATTCATTCTCAGCAGCAGCTTCAGGAGCTCGGGGGCCCTTTCTGCTTCGTGGATTCCTGCTGTACTGTTGGAGCAAGTTCAGGCTATGTGACCGCACCTGGGATGCTGGGTGTTGGGCCATAAAGGAAACTGTGTCAAGCCCCACCTTTCCTCCTGAGTCAGATTCGGAAGCATTTCCTTCCCCAGCACGGTCCTCTGGAGCTTGGGCAGGTTTTTGGTGACCTCCTTGACCTTCAAAAAACCAGAGTGTTGTACAGAGAGAGGAGTAAGCAGCTGTTGTGGGCGTGCTCAAAGGTGTCTGGGCCCCGTTCCATCCTTCCTCTGACCATTTGTTTGCTGTGCTATTATCATCCTGGGGAAGGGAAGAAGCACAAAAGGAAAAAATAATGGGGCGAGGAAGATTGATGGAGATAGGAAAGAACACGGGGCTGGGAATCAGGAGCCTTGGGTTTTAGCCCTGACTTTGCTATTGGGTGCTGGGTGACCTTTACCTCTGCGTCCATTTCCCAGTTAGATGAGACATTGTACCATCTGAGCCCTTTCAGTTTTAATGCTTTATGATTGCATCCTTGAGAGCAAGGAAAATAAAGGAAGGAATGGGAAAGGGCAGTAAGCAAGTTCAACTTTAAAAAATAATTTGTTTACCCTGTGATCTTAGGCAAAGGCATGCACAAATATTCAAAAAGAAACTATCAACATCTAAGAAATGCTTTTAAAGTTCTATCAAAGGCTCCTGTTCTTTTTCAACTAAAGGATATTACTTTAGCAAATAGCATAATGATGGGAGAGGGACACAGGAGCCAGGACCCTGCTAAAGCAAAGTGCTTCATTTGGAGTCCCAGTTGGAGGCCATTGGGACCAAGGGATAGCTCACAGAACAGGGAATTGAGAGTGATTTGCCACTTCCTTATTCATTGTGAGGTTTGTGGACAAGCCCCTCTTCCCAGAGCCTTAGAAAGAAGGGTTCCACATTGCTGTCCCTTTTCAAACACCATCCTTCCTGACCTTCTTCCTCCTTGTTTTCACCCCCGTGCTGTCTCTTGGTTCTCCATCTGACTCCTCTGGCTGTTGCTTCCTCTTCATCCACTCGATGCCCGCTCACTGGAGTCGGCCACCACTCTGACCCCGTACCCCTGCTCTCACAGAGAGCTCATTTATCATCTCTGTGTAGGTGATTCCCAGGTCTTTGTTCAGCCCTGGTTTCACTTCTGATCTAGTCCCAAATCACTAATTGCCTCTTGGATGTCGTAAACTGGATATCCCACAGACAGAATACTGCTGTTACTCAGTCTACAACATAGTTCATTATCTTCTCCTTGCTCCCCCCTGCCTCCCCTCCCCCTTCCCTCGCCTGCTGAGAACTTCCCACTGTCCTCAGTCACTCAGTCTCATGATGGACACCTTCATCTGTCAGATCTTGTCATTTCTTTCCTAGAACATCTCTTGAATATGACTCTTTCCACTCTTACAGTGAGTACTCTGGCTCGATTCCTTCTCACCTTGGCTGGACCGCTTCACAAGCCTCCTTTTCTCCCCATTCCAATCCATGTTTCACTTATCTGGCCAAGTGTAGGTCTGACCATGTGCCTCTGCACACCCCTAAGAAGAACAGTACACCTCCAATGGCTCCCTGGAACCTCCAGGGCTCCTTCGCAGTCCTTCCCAGCCTGGCTCTTCCTACATTTCCTTTCCTTTCTTTGCTCTCTCTGTATATTCTCTGTAAGCTTGCCTCACAGCCTGCTTGTTGATCCTTGAATAGAATGCTTCATCTCTTAATCCCTCTGCCTTGTCACCAACTATAAGCTCGGCCTACAGTGCTCTCTCCTAATCTTGCTGCCTTTTAAAAACTCTTCTAGCGCTCTCATCTCCTCTCCCTCTTCCCCTTCTCTCCCCTTTCATCCTTCCCTCTCTCTTTCTTCCCCCCATGTATCTGTCCATATATTTAAGTCTTTATTTCTATAAATAATCTTCCTGTATTTATTACTGTTGTATTTATTTTTGTTATTCATTGGCTTCAGTCATGCCTGATTTCATAACCCCATTTGGCTTGACCCCAGTAGGACAGACCTTCCCTGCAAATTTTTTCAAGTTGTCTTGGGCTAGAAAGTTGTTCACCCTGTACTTTGTTGGTTCTGTATTCTAGAATTTGCTTTGAAATTTTATTTTAATATTGTTAGGAGAGGAATTTTGGGAAAGCTCATTTGAGTCCCTGCATTTTCTCTGCTGTCTTGGCTCCTTCCCCTTATATATAGTTCCATTTTTTAGCTGTTTCATATATGTCTTGTTTTTCCCAGACTATTAAATTTCTCTAGGGAACACGTTTTTGATCATGTGTCCAGATTTGTGTCTTGCTGCTGCCCCAGCCCTTGTCCAGGCCTCCCTTATCTTGTGGATTATTATTCCCAGTTTCTAACTCAGTATCCAGTGTCCTGTGTCTCCTGTAGGTCTCTTGGCTCCAGTCTTTTTCTTATACACACATTATTTCCAGATTTGAAAACTGCTCTTGTCATACCCCCCACATGTACAAGCCCACAAAGGTTCCCCATCGCTGAGTGCGTGAAGTCTGTGTCCGTTTCCGACCCTCAGTACCCTTCCTAATGTCACACTGTTTCATCATCCAAGCTTACTACCCCGGCCATGTGTTTCCTGCCTACTGGCTTCAGAGTCAGTCCGTTACCCAGGATTCTCTGGAATCTTCTGTTGCCATTTCTTCAGGCACAATAGCATTTTCTTATACCACAGTTTGTTCAGTCTTCCTCTGGAGGCTTAACAGTAACTTTTCTTGGACAATGTGGAAAATCCATTTCTTTCCTTTGGGGTTCTGCTTACGGCTCTCTCTTTTGGGGAAGATCTCCAGATCTAAAATAATTTTTGATAGTGGTCAGTGTTTTCTTTGTTTTGCTTCTTTCTGGTTTTAGTTATTGAGGCTTTGTGCACAGGTCCCTAGGCCATACTTGGTCTTGCTCTGGATCACCTGCATCCCCAAGCCTCCTTCTAGGATAGGCTCCTTCTGGGTCTTTGAGATTCAGAACATTGACTCTATAGGACCTCTAGTTTCCTGAAACTGAGCCCCAGCTGTCCCAGTCTGAATGCCACCATGTGTGCTGATGGCTGCCTGTTTGCTTGCTGGCCAGAAACACCTAAGCTTACAGGCTTCCTGTTATGCTCAGCTGACTTGATGCTGCCTTTACTATTATCCCCCTTTCCTATTGATCCCAGACTTCCAATTGACCTTCATTTCTACAGTTCGGAGGCAGAAGTCAATTTTTGTAGTTTCTCATTAAGGATTTTGTTGGAATAGGTGTGTGGAATTTGGTTCTTATTCAGGTTAACACTATTGACTGCAAAAGCTTGGCTTTATTCTGATCCCTCTCCCTAAGGTTTTTCTTCCATGTTTAATGGTGGGTCCCAGCGACATCTTGTGTAAAACGAAGAGGTTGGACTGGATGGTATCTAAAGTTTCTTTTAGCTCTAAATGTATGACCTTCATAAAAACTTACTGGTACTTGGCTACAATAACTCCCCAGAGGGGCTGTGATCTGGCCTCCTTGCTTAAATATTTCCATAAGACATTCCATTTTTCATCTCCGGACAAAAGAAACTTACCAGTTTCTAATAATTCTAGTGCTTTCCTCCTGTTGCTTATTCCCTGTTTATCTCATGTGTGTATGTAGTTGTTTGAATGTTGTCTTCCTCATTAGTTTATGAGCTCAAGGATGTGGATTGTCTTTTGAATTTCCTTATATATCCTCAGTATTTAGTATAGTAGCTATTACATTATAGGTATTTATTAAATGCTTATTGACTGACTTAGTGACACACATGGGGAATAATAATACCTACACTGTCTCAACAAACCTCATAAGTTTGTTGGGAAGAAAGTATTTTGTAAACCTTAAAGCATTATATAAATAGGAGCTATTTTTATTACCACTGAAACAATTTAGCATTTACAAGTCATCTTCCTAACTGGACTACCAGGGGTGTGTGTGTGTGTGAAAATGATTTTTTTTTAATTTTTTAAATTTTTATTTATTTTAAATTTTTTAATTAATTTTATAATTATAACATTTTTTGACAGTACATATGCATAGGTATTTTTTTTTAACAACATTATCCCTTGTACTCCCTTCTGTTCCAAAATTTCCCCTCCTTCCCTCCACCCCCTCCCCTAGATGGCAGGCATTCCCATACATATTAAATATCTTATAGTGTATCCTAGGTACAATATATATATATATATATATATATATATATATATATATATATATATATATATATATATATATATATATATATATATATGCAGAACTGAATTTTGTTGTTGTTGTTGCAAAGGAAGAATTGTATTTGGAAGGTAAAAATAACCTGGGGAGAAAAACAAAAAAAATGCTCACAGTTTACACTCATTTCCCAGTATTCCTTTTCTGGGTGTAGCTGATTCTGTCCATCATTGATCGATTGGAATTGGATTAGCTCTTCTCTATGTTGAAGAAATCCACTTCCATCAGCATACATCCTCGTACAGTATTGTTGTTGAAGTGTATAGTGATCCCCTAGTTCTGCTCATTTCACTCAGCATCAGTTGATGTAAGTCTCTCCAGGCCTCTCTGCATTCCTCCTGCTGGTCATTTCTTACAGAACAATAATATTCCATAACCTTCATATACCACAATCTACCCAACCATTCTCCAACTGATGGACATCCATTCATTTTCCAGTTTCTAGCTACAACAAAAAGAGCTGCCACAAACATTTTGGCACATACAGGTCCCTTTCCACTCTTTAGTATTTCTTTGGGATATAATCCCAATAACAGCAATGCTGGGTCAAAGGGTATGCACAGTTTGACAACTTTTTGGGCATAGTTCCAAATTGCTCTCCAGAATGGCTGGATTCTTTCACAATTCCACCAGCAATGCATCAGTGTCCCAGTTTTCCCACAGCCCCTCCAACATTCATCATTATTTGTTCCTGTCATCTTAGCCAATCTGACAGGTGTGTAGTCTACCAGCTCTTTTAGAGCAGAAGCCATTTCTTACTATTTTTTGATGGCTTAGTTAGACCAAGTGGTGTTCAAAGCTCCTTATTCCCAACTTGCTAACTAAGAAGACTGTATCCTGCACAAGCCCAGGGACAGTATCCTGGGCTGAGTTCTAAAATTTCCATCACAAGGCATTCTGGAGCTCACTACTGCAGATAGTAAGTTTGATTAAATTAGATTGAATGTGTACAAAGATTTAGACGTGGGCTGCTGACAACAGCCAAGCTGTCTTGGGGATGAGGGGCCAGACAATCCATCTAGTTTGTGAGATAAGAAACAGTTGCTTTGTGGGACCTTTTCTTGGGGATATTCTCCTTCTGAGTAATGTAACCCAACTGTGGGCTGGAAGTTAAGAGACCTGGGCAGTGCAGCTGGATAACTGCGTGAGGTCAGTCAGCTGCCTCCATTTCCTGGGCCTCAGAACGCTCACCTGCAGACTTAAAGAATCAGAGACCGGCTGAGCACTGAGGGTTGTGAATGCTGAGATCCTGGAGATTGAGAAGAACTGCTCAAGCCCATTTCATGCAGTCCGACTTTATGCCCACCATGGGTCATCCATCATGTCATTCTACCACGGCATTCCTTATAAACGGGCTCACTTTTTCATCTATAGATATAATCACGTAGTTGGAAATGGGACAAAGGGAAAGGAGAAAGAAATAATGCCAGTGATTATGAGGGTCACGAAGTTACAAAGAAAAAGCAGCGTAAATGAAGTCTTCATCCCAATATGGAACCAGGAGAGGAGGAGCTGGTGGTGCTTTGAGAGAGTCACTGGTGGGTAGCAGCTGCCACACATAGGTGCATGCTGGCCGGATCAGGGGCCCTGCAGGCAGATGCCAGTGGGGGCCCAAGATGGCCGGGCCTGGATGGATGTTCCTGCTTGGTGGAGGAGCAGCCTGGTGTTTATGTGCCCCTATGGTTGACAAGGGGTCGCCTTCATTCGCATGAGTTCTCTGAGGGAAGAAAGAACTGTTTTTGTCATTCTTTGTGGCTTAGCCCAGAGCTTGTCATAAAATGAGTACTGGGTAAGTGCTTGTTGACTGATGAATTGTAAGGGATTTCCTGAGGCTGGCCATTCTCCTCTGGACAGTTCTAACCAAAGGGTTAATGAGTCCACAGTGAGCTGCAGCAGCCAAAAAACAAACCTGATCTTCGCTGCGTGGAGGAGCTGAAGCGTAGCCTTCAGGAAGAAGGAAGTGATAGTCACCCTGTACTCATCGAATCCCATCTGGAGTGCTGCTTCAGCCGGGAGCACCGAGAGGTAAGGACGCTGGAGGCGTCCAGAGGAAGGCGAGCTGCCGCTGAACCTTCTGCCCTGAGAAACGAAGACTGTCAGGGCTTTGAGCTAGAGTTTAAAGCAAGATTAGATTTTTTCTGGTAGCCCCAGAGCCACACCAGGAGCAGTGGGTGGAGGTTGGAAAGAGGAAGAATTTACATCTTCAAAAGTAGAGTTGAACTGCCTTGAAAGAGTGAGTTCCCCTTCCTGGAGCTTTGCAAGCTGTATGACCCCTTGTCAGCTAGGTCAGACTAGAAAGCTATTGAGGTCCCTTCCAACTCTCAAATTCTGTGAATCTGTGAAGTTTTTCTTTCAAATCTAGGTTTGCCTCTTGGCAACTTCTGCCTTTGAGCTGAATAGAACAGACTCCTTCTCCATACCTCTCATGTTCCCCTGAGTCTTCCCTTCAGGCTAAATCCCCATTTCCTTCTGGGGGTCCTCATGCTAACCCATCCTGGTGGTCTTCCTCTGGGCACTGTCCAGCTTAATGTGGTGTCCCAGGGTCCTCTGTAAACTGTGGTGCCCAGAATGGTACACAGCAGAATGCCAAGGAAGAGTTCAGCAGGACTAATATTTCCTTATCCTTGGAATTTATACCAACAATAACTTGGCTTTTATAGCTGTTACATAACATGAAAGCCTTAGAGCTTTTTTAGACAAGCTGCTCATCACCATGCCTCTGTCATCCATTACTTAACTTTTTTTAACTCATGTGTTATAATTTTCATTTATTGTCATTCTATTTAATCTCATTTGTTTAGTCTGATTCTCCAACCTATCAGTTTTCTTGGATCCTGGCTCTAACTTTCATTATATTAACGATCTCTTCCAGTTTTGTCAAATCAGCAGATTTGATAAACTGTGTTAGCTATGCCTTTATCCAAGCTATTGATAAAAAGTCATTGATAAAATTATTAACCAGCATGTAGTCAAGCACAAATTCTTCTGCTTTATCTTAGAGATCCGATGCTAAACTGATGTTGGCTCGTTTAATTGATCCAGTCATTCAGATAGTTCTGAATCCTTATATTAATGTTGCCATCTTTTCCACAGAATTAGTAGTAAGAAGTATGTTATGAAATGCTGTTTTTACAGTGGTGGTCCGATCTAGTTTAGTAACCCTGTCAAACAAGAAAGTGGGCTTAACTTGGCTTACCCTGTTACTGGTAAAGTCTGTGTGGCTCTTAGCAACATTTCATTGTCTAGATGTTCTTTCATGAACTATTCTATAACTTTCCTAGGAACTGGAGTCAAGCTCACCGGCATGGAGTTTGAAAATTGTTCTTTTCCCTTTCTTGAACCTGAAGCTGATGAATTCCTGCCCTTTCCCAGGCCTAGGCAGCAGCATCGCTGACTTTGTCTCCTCTGCCAGTTTTTTCAGTACCCAAGGATGTGCTTGGTGGCTGGAATTCATCTTCTTACCACCTCCTTCCTTATTTTGGGTGAGCATCTTGCTGGCCATTTTGGTTCCTTCCTTTCCAGTAAGTGCAATGGAAGCCAGTACTCTTGGCAGAGAAACACTTTCACATGCCCATAGCTCTGATCTCACCAATGTGGGGTTTTGCTCCAGTGATCCAGTTTGCAGACTCTCCGTGCCTGCTTGTTTTGTTTCTCTCCTGTCCACTCCATTGGTCTGCTAGTGGTCTAGCCTTCTCTTAGTATAAGGAGAATCACAGGGTCATAGATTTAGATCTGGAAGGGACCTTAGAGACCATTGAATCCAGTCCCCTCTTTTACAGACGAGGAAATGCAGGCCCAAAAAGGATGATTTACCTGGGGCCACGTGATAGGGATCTCTGAGACGGGACTTGGATCTTGGTCTTCTCGGCTCCCATGTCCCCACTCTGTCTCTTACATCAGCGGTGCCAAAACTTCAGTACAAATGGATCCCTGCAGACCACATATTGACTTAGAAACTCTCAAATGGACATAATTTATGTTGTATTTTTGTATATTTTGTTAGACATTTCTCAGTGCCATTTTAATCTGGTTTGGGAGGTGACTCCTTGCTGCCTTAAGAAAGACACTGGTCAGTGTTCTCCTGTTTCCCTTGATGACATCCATTACTTTTATTCTTTCAGGTCTTTATATTGTGTCTGCTGATGCAGCCCTTCACCCCCACCTAACAGTTCTGATTTTCAGAGCCTCAGCCATCTTTAAAAAGCCCAACAAACAGGAGAGGCAGAAGAGTCTCCCAGCAACATTCAGTCCCTTGTATCCTGCTCACAAGCAGCACTTCTACCCCTTCCCTCATTTTTCACCTTCCCCTTTGAAAGCTGAAATCATTGTGCGCCTCACTGCTTCAGCCTAGAAATCACCTGAAAGCTAGAAGGGAACTTAGAAAAAACACCTCTCCCCATATAATTTTTTCATCTTCATATGTCCTCTTCCCCCATGTTACAGATGAGGAAACTGAGGCTACATAAGAGGAATTATTTCCCTCAGATTAAACATGAAGTCCACAGCGGAGCAGTGCCCAGGCCTGTAATGGGGCTCTCATAAAAGCACTGGGAATTATAAGGAAGCCAGACTAGCTACGTGCCAAGCTGAGCAGGCAGAGAAGTGACGGGCCTCTGGCCAGGTAAGGCAGGTCTTACCAGGTGATAGTGATGACTCTTACCCCAGGCTCCGAGGCACCACGGCCTACTATCTTCCATCTTCCTGAGACTCCCTGAAATGCACTCGGCAGACACCAAGCACTCTGGCTGTTTTCAGTGGCTGAGCGGGTGCAAGGAAGAACCTGGGGAATGTGTCCCAGAGGATGTTTTAGCCTCGACAGATTGCCAGGGAATGAGGGAGAAAGTATCCATTGGCAGAGCGTGGATGGCCAGAAGAACCCCATCTCTCTAGCTGCTCTTCCTCTCCCCCCCCTCCCCAGTTCTGTCCCGCTTGAATAGGAGGTCCCAGCAGGCACTGCCCCGTGCCCAGGCACGGCTCCTCACCCCTTCGGTGACCTGAGGCTATGGACAAGCCAAGGTAGCAACTGCCATTATTTCCCAGGAGAGGAGGGAGCCGTCCCAGGAGGTGAACGAGGTATAAGAGAGAGGAAGCTTGGGCGCTGCAGAGAAGGGAAAACCCCAGAGGAAGCCTCTGCTTGAGACCCCGAGGTGTATTTGTCTTGGCCCTGAGAGCGAGGTGAGGGAGATTGAAAGTGGCAGCCGGTGGGCTTCTGTGGCGGCCTCTCTTAGTCCAGGTAGTGCTCAGCAACCCTGGAGCGACCAGAGTGTGTCTGGGCAGGGCTGCCAGCCAGGCCATCAGCTCCCCGCCAGCCGTGCCCAGCCCTCCTTCCCTTGTCATCTTGGATTGCTTTTGGAAGCCCTGAGCTTGTCCAGGATGGAGGGGAGCTCAGGTGGGAAGTCTGTGTAATGATCTGCCAGAGTCTTTGGGCAAGCTCCCTCGCCTGCCTGCCTCCAGGTCTGACCGGTACTGCTCTGATGAGACAGACCCTTCCTGCTGACTTAAGTTGCCTGGGGCTGGGAAATGGTGTGCGCCTCCCCCCACCCACCTTTTGGGAGTCCAGTATTATTTTGATGCTTAGTGGGAGCGTGTGGGGAGAGTTCGGATGTGTTGTTGGCTCTGCCAAGGCCTGGGTCAGGAGGCCTCTGCTTCCTAGATGACTGAATGCCTTTTTGAGATCTTAGAACCTTTAGATTTGAACACAGAACATTTTACAAAATTAATCAACACATGGAGCTAAAACAAGATGCCCAGTGGATAGTATTCTTTTCCAGTGCCACCCTCCCTTTACCCTCACCTATTCCCTAAGGAGACTTTATGGCTCTCTGTCAGGATTTCTAACCTTACTTCCCAATCCCTATAATAAACCTCTTTTATCAATCTAAAAAAAACCAAAAACCAAAAAACCAAGGTGTGAGAATGGCTCGGAGCTATAATGAGGAGACCTGGGACTGTACTAACATTTCCTTTGTTTTTTATCTTTTTCTTATCTTGCTTGTGGTAAAAAAACAAATGCCACCCCTTTCCACTTAAAGGTGGCAGTCCTTGCTTCCTTTTTTTTTTTGTTTTTTCCCTGAGGCTGGGGTTAAGTGACTTGCCCAGGGTCACACAGCTAGGAAGTGTTAAGTGTCTGAGACCAGATTTAAACTTGGGACCTCCTGAATTCAAGGCTGGTGCTCTATCCGCTGCGCCACCTAGCTGCCCCCAGTCCTTGCTTTCTTAGCTTTTTGGCCAGCTCTCTGATTACCCTTAGGAGCAAATGCAGGTGGGGGGAGGGGGGAATGAGTGTGTGTGTGTGTGTGTGTGTAGTGTGCTTGGAATATATAGGCTGTGCAGAAGGTAGTGCCAACTAGGACCTGCCCTACAGGCCTCATCTCATGGGAGTCTCATATAAATAGCCCTGGAATATAGGAACTATCAAGTATCATTAGCCACATTTTACTGATGAAGAAACTGAGGCTGAAAGAACTCACATGTCTATCCCATAGTCACACAGCTACATAACACCCCATATCCTGCACCCTACTATACACCACTGCTTCCATGGCAAGGAAATAAAACTGTTCAAACATATATTATGGAGGAAAATAAGCAATTCCACAAACTGTTGGAGTCTGCTCTTATCCATGGAACTCTTAGTTTTAGAGAATATTATTTAAAAGTTTGCTCTCCAGCAGGAGCTTTTAAGTCTGGAAACCCCAGACTTCTCTAGACAGATTTCAGGAGGTCCTTGAATTTGAATGAGAGAAAAAAAAATTATCTTCATTTTCACTAGTCTGTAATTGAAAGTTTAACATTTTGCTCAATTATGTACTTTTTTTTAAATCTGAGAAGCAGTATGGTGTGGATACAGTATTGGACTTGGAACCAGGAAACTTGCTTTGTGTGCCATTCCTGACACTAAGCTCTGCACTGTTGTTCCCCTAGGCAAATCACTCACTGGCTTTGTTTCCTCATCTGTAAAATGGGGGGGTGTGTGTGAATGTAATACCAGTAAGTGTCTGCTTCTTAGAATTGTGTGATGTTTAAATGAGACTATATGGAATGTGCTTTATCAATTTTAGACGACCATATAAATATTAGTCTTGTTGTCACAATTTAATAGTCAAGGCAGTGACTTACTCTGCCTTCAACAATAATGGGAGTAATCCTTTTGATAGCAAAGGTAAGAGGATAAATGAAGAAACCCCTACAAATACTCCAGCTGTTTGGAGTCTCAGTTAATACCAGAAGGTATTAGTGCAAGTCTGTTTGGTGAGCATCTTTCCTAAAAGGCATGTATTGGGAACCATGAATAAATTCTGGATAGTGGTTAGGAAAAAGAAATAAGTCCATGCAGATGAGTGAAAGGACATTTTACTACACACGTCTATGTGTACTTCATTTGTTTAGATCGGTGTTCCTGTCACTATTAATGCAGAATGAAGTCTGTCTTTGTCTTGGTGGTAATTGCAGAGGATATCGTAATAGAATTTACCTAGAGTTCAGCAGAATATTGACAGAGGTTCTCATTCAATCCTTATGGACACAGTAGAGAGATGTAGGCTCTTATATAGTTATATAGTTAGATAGATTTTGTATTTAATAAATATCAGGATCCAAAGAATAGCCTTTAGCAGCTGGATGTCCATGGCCCTGGGAGCTTCTTTACTGTGTTGCTTTTGAGAAATGAATAAATGGCATGCACATCAGATTTGCAGATGATACTTTTGGAAAGTATCACTAACATATTGAGTGAATCTGGATCCCGGAAGATTTTGTCAGATTGGAGTAATGGACTAAGAGATTAGATGAATGAAATGATTCCACACTTAGATTTTTAAAAATTTGCTTCAGAGGTACATGTTAGAAGAGGTGGTGCTATAAGTTTGTTTGCAAAAGGCCTCTGGCTTTTAGTAGGCAATTAGTTGCCAGGAAAGCTAATGTAATTAAAGGCTAGCTCCAGAGGAAGAGTTCCCAAAGCCAAGATTTCTGGTAAGACCACCTTTGAAATACTGTGTCCCGTTCAGGCTTTGCATTTTAGGAAGGACAGTTGTTAACCTGGAGATTATCCAGAGTAGGATGATGGGTGATGACAAGGATCCTTCTTCCGTGTGAGATCTGTTGACAGAAATGGGGAGTTTGGAGTGCTCATGCTCGCTGTCTTCAGTGAAGTGTTTGCAGGGTTGTCACGCGGAAGGATGAAGCTAGTTCTGCTTAGCCCCTGGGGCAGAAGTCGGAGCAGGGCACGGAGCTTGTTAGGAGCGACTCCAGCCCTTGAAGGACCTCTCTGAATGGAAGGAGCTGCCTCACTACGGGATGAAATAGACGGTAGTCCTGGGTAACCTGAGTCTCTTCCATCTTGGAGATTCTGTGATCACTGTTTGTCCTCCAGTCCTTCCCAGTCTTCCTAAGCTTTCCTTTTCCCCTAACCTGACACAGCTCATTGTTATGAGGAGCAATCCCTGGGTTTCCCCAACCAAGTGCTCAGAACCCCTTCTCTCTGCAACTTAGGGCACTTGTCGTCCTACCTCTAGGAGCATGAAATAAATACTGGAGGAGGGAAAGAAATGTCCTTGTCCTTCTCTGCCCAGACCTATGAGTAATCAATCCTCCTGTTTGTTGAGAGGCAAACAAGCCCAAGAAGAGCTGGGACAGCGGGTTTTTTTGCTGATATTTACTGTATCACCCAGGACTGATTCTCTAAGCTATAAAACTGTTTCCTTGAGGACCCTAAGAACTTCAGGCCTGTCGAAGAAGGGTCATATCCGAGGATACAAATGCAATGAATCAAAAAATCTCTGCTCTCAGGGAAGGAACTTACATTCTAATGAGGAAGACAGCAAGTACATGTGTACGTGTAAAGGGACTAAGTGAATTCAAGGAAGCTTAAGGAAGGGCACAGCTATTGAAGGTATCAGGAAGGGCTTCATTCATGATGTTGAAATGGCCTCCTGCATCTCGGGATGAATTCTCTCTCTTCGGGTATATCTCTGCCTGGGAAAGGCTCGCAGCAGCCTGTACCATGGCCTTTGACTAAGCAGGGGGCAGATTTTATCACAGCGTGTGTCTGGGGAGGTTTGAGCCTCTGCTGGTGACTCAGTGGTTCTCCATTGGATTCGGGGTTTATGAATACAGAATGGTGTGGGGGCAGGGAGGTTATAAAGAATGTGTCTAGAATTAGGCTCAGTTTTTCCTTAGTATTGACTGCTCTTAAGGAAAGTTACTCTCAGTTGCTTTTATGATGGGGAAGTGTGGTCACAGCCATATCCCAGGAGCGTGGAGTATCCTGGGGATGCTGCTTGGTAACAGTGGAGATGCAGGAGGGGGTGCGGCTAGGGAGCAGAACAGATATAAATAGGAATGATTTCCTGGCATTGGTGAGCTGTGACTTTGGCCTGATAGAGAGCAATGCCGGTTGAGCGGGGTTTCTGCTTTTCTGGAAATTGTCCTTCATAGCCGGCTAGGCTCTAGACCAAAGTGTTTTGATTATGTTATTTTTGAAAAGTCTATTGTGAGTTTTGGGGGATTAGAATGAGAACCGTCCGCCTAAGCATCAGAGCCTTTCTGCCTGACTCCCTTCGGGTGCCTGGCCGGCCCCAGACTTCACCGGGCCGGCGGGGCCGTGCTCCCAGCTCCTCCTCGGCTCGCCATAGCCGCGCTCAGGTGGGCGTTGCCATTCCAGTTTATCCAGCTGCCTCCCCGGCATCGTTCTCTCGGGGGGCCGACCCCAGGCAGCGCTGGGAAGTCACTCTAAGGCCCTCCTCCAGCTTCGCCAGACACCATTCATTAGTGATGTCTCACCACTCTATTCCCCTCATTATCTTCCTGAACCACAGGCTCCCAGTGCCCTCCTTGGCTCCAGCACCCCCACCCACACTTGGCACACTGCCTCTGCAAACCCGCTCTCAGCTAGCCAGCCCATGGAAACGGAGGTGGGCCGCTGAGTCACACGTGTCGAGGTGGGGAAGTCTTTCTGGATCTTGTTCATGTGGGGGATAAGTTCTTAACCCAAAGAAATGAAGAGGCTCTAATGGAAGCATTCCAAGCATCAGTGAGAGAAATCCTGGCCCATTAAATTGTGCCAGCAAACAACTTTCTAAGGCTTGTTTTCTGGCCTCCAGTGCACGCCCAGCTGCTCTGTAATTCAGAGCTTTTACTCCCTCTTACTCTGTAGTTCACACACTTCCCTCCTTCACTCCCTGTCCTCTCCAAACAAAGCATTCGCCTCTTCTGTTCGTACTTCAGTGCTGCCCTTGCATCCATCCCTCTCCTTCCAGTGTTTGTTCTGTCCGTCTGCGGGTTCATATGGCATAAAGAAGGAATTGCCCGGGTCTGTCTGTGCAGCACACATCCATATTTGCTACGTCTACATGGTTGTGAAACCTGGCGAGGGAGGAGAGAATGGAGCTGCAGAGTGGCGGTCTCAGCCAGCCGAGCACGTAGTTGTCCGCTCAGGCATTCTTTGTGTCCTTAAGCTGCAAACGGTTTATTAAACTCCTACTGTGTGCCAGGCTAGAAAAGCAAAAGGCGCCCCTGCCCTCAAGGAGCCACTTGTGAACAACTCTCTCGATCATCAAAAGAGGGCAAGTACTAGAAGTAATTGTGCCCGGGGGCTTTTAGTCGGGAGTGGGGATCAGAAAGAGGGGGATGATCCTAAATGGGAGATCAGCCGAGAGAAGTGCCAGGAATCGGGAAATGGAATGTCTCGGAGAGGAATGGCAATCAGGTGGGGGAAGACTGGAAATGGGGACGGGGAGCAGATTATGTAGGACTTGCAATGCCAGGGATCTTCTGTTTGATACTAGATTCTTGAAGTGACGGGGAGCCAAGGCAGTTTACGGAGAAGGCAGAGTGGCAAGGTCAAATCTCCACTTTAGGAAAATCCCATTGGGTTCTGAAGGGAGGATGAGTTGAAGAGGAGAGAACCAGCCAAGTATTGTGAGTGGTCAGGCGGGAGTGATGAAGGCCTCTTTCTCGGTAGAAGACACCTTGGGAAGGAGCCTGAGGAGGAGGAAGAACAAGAGGAAAAAAAGGAAGCTTGAGTGACTGGGAGGAGAGTGGTACCCTTGAAAGAGAAGTTAGGAAGAAGGGAGGGTTTGGGAGAAAAGATGAGTGCAGGAAGTTGTCTGTGGGCCATCCAATTTGAGATGTCCAGAATCTTCACATTCCTTCCCACTCTCCAGCCTTTTTGCCTTTCATGCATATACGCTTTTTTAGCTCCTATACAGTTAATTTAAATGAGCAATTATAAACTACACACGTGTCAATCAAATGAAAGGTTTGTTTTGTTTTAGTCATTTGTGGTTGGATAAAGTTCGTTTTGTATTTGTGTCTATCTGAAAACCGAGGCAAGCAGCTCTTGCAGCTGGTTAAGCTCTTGTAAAAACCAGCATTTAATCTTGCACAAGTGGAGAAGCACATCATGCCCGGACTGTCCGTTGGTCTGCTTAAAGATGAGCTAGGAGGGAGGCTTATGCCCGCCCAAAGGTGCAAGGGGCGCCCTCTGCTGGCACCCAGGCCTGGCTCCTGCGGAGAGAAAAATGGGGCTGTGCAGTTACTCTGAGCCCCTTTCTCCCACCAATATTCTCCTTCTAAAAGCGGGAGAGGGCAAGAAAGGACATTTTTGAAACATTTTGAAGCATCCTGGTCCACTGTCAGTCTTAACCTTCCTCCTTTGGAAATGTTCAGCTAATATATTTCTATACAAGGGCTTTTCAAATTGTAAAGGAGCGAAGCTCCTGCTGCGTGGGCATGCCCAGGCAGGAGGCCGATGCAGCAGGTGCCAGTGTTGGACACGGTGGGCTGAGGAAGGGGGGAGGACCTGAAGGTGGCACCCTGGTAACAGGAAGTGAGGTGGTGCCTTCCCCAGAAATAGAGAAGTGAGGGAGTGGGGAGTGCCAGGGGGGGTGTCATGAGTTCTGCTTCCGAGAAGTTGAGTTCAACAAGTGTATGGGACACCCCCTGGCAGCTGGCCACGTGCGCAGGTCGGGAAGAGGGGGGGGCAAGACTCGGCCACACACAAATGAGACGGGAGGAGGAGGGGGTCAGCAATGGCCCCCACAGGGGCCGAGAAGCGAAGGGAGAGGGGGAAGCCGGATTGCCCACTGGGAAGCGATGGAGGAGGGAGGAAAGCGGGTGGAGGTGAGCTCCAGCCAAGGCTTTGGGGAGACGAGGCGCTGGGTGAGGTTTTCAGCATCAGAGAAGAAGCCGGCAGCTGTGAGACTCTGGTAAACTCCGTCACCTCGGGTCCCCATCTGTAAAGTGAGGAATCTATGCTCTAGAAGTCGATGAACTTTATTCCTGGGAGAGCCTCCTCACCTGTGCTGCTGTGGCGCCGCCGGGCACCGCTGAGAAGGCCTATCTCACTCCCCAGGCTCTCCAGGTTGTGAGAGGAAATGGGAGAGAGGCAGTGGAGGAGGAACTGAGGAAAACAAGTCTGACCACCAGAGCTCAGAAACCGCGTCTGCATTTACTTATCGGAGGCAGGCCTGGTGGCCCTTTTTTTTCTATCCTGTAGTTTAGAAGACTCCCATCACATAGGGAAAGTGCAGTAAGCTTTGTCTGCAGGACGGACCGCTATTCTGAGGCGTTTATAGTCATAATCACCATTCCAAAATTTTGAGAGCTGTCAAATAATGAAAATGAGCCATAAGTTGTTTTTTCCCTTTGGATACAGTTTTTTAATCATATTTTTGGGGTGAAGATTCAAGAAAACTTTCTTTAAAACATTTGCAATTGGAGGAGGAAATGTTGGTCTTTTAAAATGTTTATTATTGTCTAGAAAGTATATTTTAAGGGTGTAGGGATGTGGCACTTTAGGAGCCAATTCTCCTTCGGTGAGAAGGTTCCCCAGACTCACAAGACTCCCAGCGGCTGCTGAGGGCAGCAGATGGGCCTGGACGCTGTGAGACGGACCTTCCCCGAGAAGCAGAGAGGGGGCAGTGAGGAGCCGCTCATCCCTTTTCTCTCTGCTAGGCCGGAACGAGCCCTTGAAGAAGGAGAGGCCCAAGTGGAAGAGTGACTACCCCATGACAGATGGGCAGCTGCGGAGCAAGCGGGATGAGTTCTGGGACACAGCCCCAGCCTTCGAAGGCCGGAAGGAGATCTGGGACGCCCTCAAGGCAGCCACCTTTGCAGTGGAGGCGAATGACCACGAGCTGGCGCAGGCCATCTTGGATGGAGCGAGCATCACCCTGCCCCACGGTGAGCGGAGCCGGCAGCCGGGGGCGGGCCGGGTGGGGGTGGGGGCAGGCATCGAGGAAAGGGGGGGGTCTCCCGGGTTCTCCTCATGTTTTGCTCTTCCCATGTAGGTTCTCTGAGCGAGTGTTATGATGAACTAGGCAATCGCTACCAGCTCCCCGTCTACTGCTTGGCGCCTCCGGTCAACTTGCTTCTAGAGCGCAGCGAGGACGATGGGGTGGAACCTCCAGAACCAGCCCCCAGTACCCGGCGCGAGTTCCCCCTTAAGGTGCGCCTGTCCACCGGCAAGGACGTGAGGCTCAACGCCAGCCTATCCGACACGATCGGGCAGCTCAAGAGGCAGCTGCACGCCCAGGAGGACATCGAGCCTTCCTGGCAGCGCTGGTTCTTCTCCGGGAAGCTGCTCACCGACCGCATGCGGCTGCAGGAGACCAAGATCCAGAAGGATTTTGTTATCCAAGTGATCATCAACCAGCCCCTGGCGCCCCAGGACTGACGCTCCCAGAGGGAGGGCGGGGAGGGGCTCCTCCTTCCACCTGGAAGCCCGGGCTCGCCCTCCCGCTGCCCTCGATCACTCTTGTCTTCTTCAGGTGATACTTTCCTTGGTTGCTGCTTTTGTTGGCAGTGGAGGAACACTGCCAGGTGCCTCTGGGGTTACTTGATAAAGGCCTCTGAGAAGCAGTGCTGCTACATACGAGCCCCCACAATAGGGTTTTTTGCTGATCCTGGTGCAAGAAAAGCAGGGGGTTGCTCACTTCTCCTGGGTTAACAAGGTAGCCTCCCGGCTACACCTCTCCCACGGCAGGGTAGGGCAGATCACTTCTGGCGATCGGGCCAGCGGCCCCCGGCCCACCGGGCCAGATCGATCTGTCTGGTGCTGTAGGCTGTGCTTACTACCAGCTTTTTCCTCAGGTCGGAAGCAGCTTCTGCCTCCCCACACTCCCGGCTCTGTTGTGGGCACGGTGCCAGGTCCCCATTAGTGAAGGGGACCAACAGTGAGTCCCAGGGAGCGGCGAGAGCTGACGAGGGCCCTCCCCTCTCTCCCTGCCCCTGCACAATTGGCAAGGGTGAGGGGGTGTGGCAGAGATGTAGCCTGAGCCGTTCCAGAATATTTCTGGACAGACTCATCTTCCCAGATGGAACCCTGGCGGGGTTGTCTCCAGGCTGGTTGTCTTTCCCATGGTGGGTCCTTGTGTACAGAAATATTTGCATATTTATCAATAAAACCTTTTGCTCCTTCTGCCTCATGTGTTCCTTGGCATCTCCCTCGCACGGTCCGCTTCTAAAACGCTAACTTAAGGACTCAAACTCCTCCAAACCTCAGTGGGCAGACTTAGACAAAAGTTGTTAAGGCCCCAGGAAGCCTGGGCTGCCCCAGAGGGAGGCGGGGGGCCGTGACTGAGCCGGATCGGGGGCCGGGGCCCAGCTGCTCCTGAGGAACTGCAGGCGCCAGTCTTCCTGGGCCAGAGCTGTCCGAATTTACTCTGGGTCCCAGCAGGCCCCTCGTCCCTGGCGCTGCCCACCAAGGGTCCGTGAGAGGGCGGCTTCCTTTTACAGGCTCTGTCTCCTGGGAGACCCCCTCCCTCGCGAGCTGCGGCCGTACCGGTAACTCCCCTCAGAAGTACCAGGCACGGCCCAAGCCCAGGAGGTGGTGCTGTGAGCCTGCAGCTGGCTCCTGCTCCCCGGCCAGGGCAGAAGCGGACTCCTGTTGGCCCTGGCCGGCGCCCAGGGGCGGGCGTGTAAGGGAGACTCGTCATGCCTCAGAACCCCGGGCCAGTCCCTCGGTGCTGCCCCTCCCCCCATGCCTCAGTCTACCTGGAGCCGTCTGCTGCTTCTGAATCACACTCCCCACTTACCACCTCTGCTCACACAGTTGGGTTCCCTCCAGGCAATTGCCCGCGTTTGAAGGTGACCGGGGAGAGGGGAGGCTGTTAGTGAATTCAGCCAGTGAGCTCATGACAAAAGCTCCCGGCCCCTCCAGGGGGAGGGGGGTCCGGCTCTATAAAGGCTCTGCAGTCCTGCTGGGCCACGCCACATTGTGAGGCTGGGGGCACGCGCAGGTGAGGCCATGGCGGGCTCAGAAGAGGTGCAGAGGGCGACCGAGCTGATTGAGCAGCGGCTGGCCGAGGAGGAGAACCAGGTACGGGGGGGGGGGGGGGGCGAGAAGCTCCTGGCATCCAGAGCCGGGCTGAGAGGCTGCAGGAGGACTTGGAGCTGTAGCCAGGGAGCTGGAGGAGGGCTGGCCTGTGGAGACAAGGCTGGGGAAGGTTCAGAGGGGAACTGTCCCTCCCTTGGGCTCCTGGAGGAAAAGAGAATCCCCATCCCTTCTCTCCTCTGACTGAGGACCTCCAGGCTGCCAAGGCTAGGACTGACGTACCCCCAACAGAGAGAAGCACCAGTCGGGGCAATTGGGGAGCAGGGGTCCTTGCTTACGGACGTCCTGCAGCTGCAGCCCGTGACCCTTCCCAGCCTCTGCAGAAGGGCCAGGGACAAGAAGGGGGGGATCCGGGCCAAAGGAAGGAGGAAGCAAAGGCACCCACGCTACCTTAGGAAGCCCGCTCTCCACGGCCAGAAGCAGGGGAGTGGATCCGCGTCCTGCCCCGTGCTGGCGCCCGACCTCCGCCTTCTGGCACAGGCAGTCCCAGGGCTCCTCGGTCTCCATTCATTCAGAGCTCAGGGAATTTAGGACGGGGCAGGGCTCCCCTCACAGGGAACGGCCCGGCCTGGCCGGGGTCTTCAGGAGAGTTAAAATAACCTAAATAGCGTTAAATGCCCCCAGGCTGGGAATAGTTAGGGCATGAGTGACCCGCACCTTGTGCCCCGGCCCTCCCAGCTGACGTTTGGGCTCATTTGGGACGGGAGTAAGTCATTTCTCGTCTGGGGGATCCCTCGCCCCACCTCACTCTGGCTTCTGAATCCGGGGATGGGCCGGAGCCTTGGGGGGGGGGGTAAGAAGCAAAGCTGACGGACTAGCGGAGCAGGAGGGAGTGGGAGCGGCACGTACTGTTCAGCTCCCACAAGTCCAAGGACGCTGGACCTCACTCACAACTGCCAGGACAAGAACTTGTTCCATTTCCAGGGAAATAATCAAGAGAACAATGCAGCAAATCACAAAGGATTCTGTGGTAAAAGGACACAAAATGAGACTTTTATGAGAATGGACAAAGTATGTATCGCCTGCCTGATTAAAACAAATAAATCTAGGTTCTGTCCTTCCCTTGTTTTTTAGTCCGAGTATAAAGTCTAAGCTCTTATGGCAGCGTGGCTGTCCCCTGGCCTTGACGGCGGCGTGCCCGCTGTGTGCCAGCCCTGACGCGGGAACCATCAGAACGGAAGGGTGCAGACATCCCCATTGGAGCTCTCTGAATATAGGATGGGCCGCCTCGGGAGGCGGGGGTGGTTCTCCCCTCCCGGAGGCCTTCCAGCACGGGTTGGACGACCGCTTAAGAGGAACGACGCAGGAGCGGGCGTTGGGTGCGGTGGGACTGGCCGGCCGAGGTCCCTGCCGAGCAGGACGCGGGGCCCGCCGTCACAGGGGCCGTCCTCCTCGCTGATCAGAGGCCTCCCAAAAACCCTGCGGTGGACGGGCCTCTCTGTCTGGGCGGCGTCCTGGGTGACCTCCCGACGGCCCCCGAGAACCCGGGCCCCCATTCAGTCCTGTGGAGCAGGACTTCAGTGGAGGCAGTCTATATTCTTTATTATTCCCCCACCCACAAAATTGGTCTGAGTCACAAGCAGTTACCTAATAACTACCTAATAATTCATTAATCATTACCCTGAATTAGGACAGGAAATAGAAAAGGGTTCATTGTGGAGAGACAAGAAAAACAGGAAACGTCTCCCTGCAATTCCCAGCTGCTTTGCTGTCGGCAGTGGTGCCAGGCGGAGCCTAGGAACTCTGTTTTGCCCCTCCCCCTTAAATTAGCTGCTCTCCCTCCCGTTCCCTACCCATGCTACATGAGCTCCCAGGACCCCTGAGGCCGGATCCAGACTGGAGGCCGGCTAACTCCCCGGGGTCCAGCACCACGCGCTGCCGCCTGGCCGCCCGCGAAGGGGAGAGGATTGGAACCCTCGGCGGCTGCGGAGCAGGGGAAGGAAGTCAGGGGGGCGAGTTTAAAGTCTGGGCCTTTCGGCTGGTGCCGTGAAAATGATTCTCCCAGCCTGGAGAGGCTCCGACGGTTCCAGAGGTAGGAGAGCCGGGGTCCAGCCTTCCACCGCTCACCAACTGCGGGACGCCGGGCAGCCCGCTCCCCTCGAAAGTGACCGGGGGAGGCCGGAACAACTGAGCTGCTGAAGGCCGAGGGTGCAACCAGGGGTCTGCGTTTGTCGACACCTCCAAAATCTTGGGGTCCTGCTGCAGAAAAACGTTACCGGCCTTTGGAGTCCAACTCTCAGTTCCTGCGTGTCTGTACCCTGGGCCAAACCGTTAGCATTTCTGGGCTTTTCCGCTCTGGTCCTGGGATCTAAAATTCTGTGGCCTTTGACCCCAGGCTGGGTTTGGAGCTAGAGGACTGCTCTCCATGTCACTTAACTGCTCTTTCCTCAGTTTCCTCATTTGTGAAATGGGGATGACGCTCCTCCCTGGCAGGGTGGTTGTGCGCGCCGTTAGCGCGGTGCCCGGCCCCTGCCAGACAGACAGCAGGTAACTCGTAGCTTGTCGTCACGGCCCCAGCGGATAACGCTCCAAAGCACAGAAATCGCCAGGCCTGCACTGGGTCACTAGGCCGCCCCGGGCCGAGAAGAGCTGGAGCTCCGGGGAAGGGGCCGGCTGGGCTCTGAGCTTCCTTTCCTTTCCCAGAAGCTCCAGGGCGCCTCCAGCATGAAGCTCGGGCCGATGCAGATGGACATGCTGGTCCTGGAGGATGAGAAGCGCCACGGGGCCCAGAACCCGGCGCTTCAGAAGGTCAAGGTAAGAGCGGGCACGAAGCTTTGGGAGCCAGGCCTGGAGCCCCGGCGGTCCTGGGGCCTCTCCCCGGGGCCCCACCAGCCCTTTGTGTTCCCAGGGATGGCGAGGGCAGGCCGCCATTCCCAGCCCCTTTGTCTCTGGCCGCCCCAGGCTTCCCGACCCTGGAGCTAGACTTGGGTCGTCCTGGCCGAAGCTGGGCTGGGAGTGGTGCAGGCGCCAGGAGGCGAACGGCCTCCCCAAGGTCAGGCAGGGGGAAGCCCACCCGCCCCACTCCTCTCCCTGCGGCCCTTAGTCCACTTGTCCGTGCTCTGAACAGGGCCAGGAGAGGGTGCGAAAGACGTCGCTGGACCTTCGCCGGGAGATCATCGACGTGGGGGGCATCCAGAACCTCATCGAGCTCCGGAAGAAAAGGAAGCAGAAGAAGAGAGAGGCGCTGACCCTGGCTCCCGAGCCCCCGCCGGAAGCCCAGGAGATCGTAAGAGAAAATCCGGAGCGTGGGCCCCGGGAGGGAGAGGAGTGCGCCGGCTCGGAGGGCTGGGTCAGACGTGGACCCCTGAGACTCTCCTCCTCGGGAGAGAGGACCCCAAAGGCGCCTGACTGTGGGAGGGGGCGAGAACAGGCAGCCTCCAGTCCTGCTTTTAGAGAAGGAACTTGGGGGCAGCAGCGTGGCGCAGTGGGCAGAGCCCCAGCCTGGAGTCAGGAGGCCCCGGGCTCAAATCTGGCCTCAGACACGTAACACTTCCTAGCTGGGTGACCCTGGGCAAGTCACTTAACCCCAATTACCTCAGAAAAAAAAGAGAGAGAAGGAGCTTGAAGTTCCAGGCCTTCGTGGAGGAGTCATTCTAAATGACGTCAGGCAGATGTTTCAGGCTGGAGCCGGGCTACGCTGCCAAGCTCCTGCCGCTGAGTGAGGGACTCCGGCTGACTGGTCCCTTTATCTCAGACTGGACCCATAGAAGCGGAGACGTTCCTGAAAGCTGCTGTGGAAGGGAAAGTGAATGTCATCGAGAAGTTCCTGGCGGATGGAGGCTCCGCTGACACCTGTGACGAGGTAAGGGCTCCTCAGACCCCACCTGACAGCTGTTTCCTCAAGGTCAGCGTCCCACGGGAGGGAGAACGCTCTCTGAAGGAAGTCGAGGCGTCCTAGAGTCCCAGAGCCTCAGAGCTGGGAGGGACGATTAGAAAGCTTGGGAGCGTGTCCCGTAGCCCCGCGCCCTCTCTGGGGAAACGGTTCCATGAACCGCTTTGAAGGGACAGTTTTCATTCAGGAGGGGCCGAGTTAAGACCGGGGCGAAGTTCTGCCTCTGCCACGGGGGGGGAGGTCGGTGACCTCTCAGCGCTCGGGCCGGACGGGTCGGACAGCCAGCAGCACTGGGTGCAGATGGAAGCGGGGAAACGGCCCACAGTGAAAGCGCTGCGGCTCAGAGGGGGAAGGGCGGTCGTCTGAGCCAGCCCGCTCCGCGTGGGTGGGACGCCCGTGCGTCTCTCCCGAGCTTGTGTCTAAGTCCCGGAGCGGGAGAGGAGGTCCCCCCACCAAAGGAGCCCCGTCCTCATCCCCGTCAGCCCGAGTCTGCTGCCGCTGCATCCTGCGTCCGTGAGCGAGACGCCCGGCCTCTTCTGCCGCGGTTTGTTCCTCTGTAAGACTGAGCGAGGTTTCTCCAGCCTCGCTCGCAGAAAGGCAGGAATCATCCAAGTATTAATTGGTCCCTTTTTTAAACCAAAGACTGTAAGGGCTATCATGATTATTTCTTGTCTATTTTGAAAGTACTTTTGTCTTAAATCTACTTTTTTCAACCTCAAGTCAGTTCTGCTTTTCATAAACAGAATTTCACAAGCAAGCTGGTGTTCCCCTTTACCACACGCAAAGTCCCGGGTCTGGTCAGAGGTCACCCTTCTCAGACGCGAGTCTCTCTCATGTTAGACTAGCCTCCAAGGAGACTGAAGGGCGATGGGGAGGGCGTGGAAAGATGGGGGAGGGAGGGGTGAACCAGGCTGGAGAAGGCCCAGGGGGCCAGTGAATGGCCTCCTCCAGGGAGAGTTGGGGTTGACCAGCAGGAGGAGAGTGGGTAGGTTTCAGCCTGGCTCAAGCTGACGCAGGCAGGGCCGAGGGCTGGTGTCCAGCCTCGGGGTCACGCTGGTCTCTGGTGGGCAGTTTCGCCGGACGGCCCTTCACCGGGCCTCCCTGGAGGGCCACGTGGAGATCCTGCAGAAGCTGCTGGACAGTGGAGCCACGGTGGACTTCCAGGACCGGGTGAGTGAGAACACCGCTGTCCTGGGCAAGGGTCCCCCGCATCCTCCCGGGACTGGCATTCCTGGGGACAGAGGGACCACCTAGCCCAAGCCTGAACTTGACACTGATCTGACGCGGGGGATCACGGGCAGGGGCTCCTTTCCCCCAGGCTTCTCCTGCCCTCACCACCTTGTTTGATTGGACTTGAGGCTCCTCCTTTAGGTAGGGACGGGGAGCCTCGGGACCTGCCCCTTTAATTCTCCTTTCCCTCGGGACCACCGTGCCCCCAGCTGGACTGCACAGCCATACACTGGGCTTGCCGCGGAGGCCACCTGGAGGTGGTGAAGCTTCTGCAGAGCCGCGGAGCGAACATCAACGTGCGGGACAAGGTGGGAAGACCCGGTGGGGGGTGTAAATGTAGGGAGGGGGATGACGGGGCCGATGTGGAAGGCGCCCCCAGTGAGCCCTGAAAGCATCCCTTGTGACCGCGGCTCAGCCCAGAGCCCAGAGAAAGAAACCAGCTCAAGGGTGGAGATGATAATCTAGTCACCGAGAGTTTGGGAGGAAGAAGGGTCCCGGGAGAGGACCACTCTAGTCAGGCATGTAGGATTCTGGGTTGGACAAAGGGGTGGATTGGTAGCATTTAGTGCAGGTGGCTCCCTGGGGCAAGGGCCTGGTCGCCCCGTCCTGGTTTGTCTGTCAGACTCCCCTAGAAGCTGTAACATCCTAGAGAGATGAGGATTGGGCTGCAGCATTCAGCACCTGCGGGGGCCAGCCCAGTGACACAGAAGGATAGGTTAGAAAGCAACAGGTGCCCTCTGGGCTGGCCCTTGATTAAGAACCTCTGGGGAGGGGCCTGAACCTCGGGAGCTGAGCAGTGCCCCCCGTAGCACCCCTTCAGCCGGTAACCTCCACTCCTTTCCCACCCAGCTCCTGAGCACGCCCCTCCATGTGGCAACCCGCACGGGGCGAGTGGACCTTGTGGAGTACTTCCTCTCCATGGGAGTGGATATCAATTCCAAGGACAGGGTGCGTACCCCCTCACTTCCCCATTGTCTCTGGGGTCTGCGGCCCCAGGACTTCCTAGCAGAAGAGCTTATTCGCAGAGACCCGAACCTTTCCACAGTGCCCGGTTTACACTCTCCATCCTTGGGGTCTGGGCCCTGTGGCTTGGGCTACATGAGGCTTGACCCTCTGGTGGGCTGTCCCCCCCCCACCCCGGTGCCTTCATGATGGATCCTGAGCCCACCCTTGTCACAGGAAGGAGACAGTGCCCTCCACGATGCCGTACGCCTTAACCGCTACAGGATCATCAAGATGCTGCTTCTGCACGGGGCCGACATGATGGCCAAGAATGCGGTAAGCACCCTGGGGGCCAGTGGTCTCCGTGTGGGGTCCACGCCCACCCCCAAGGATGGGAGAGCCCAGAGGGAGGCCAGGAGAAGGCGTAGTGCGTAAAGGTGAAAGCTTCCCAGGAGCCTGAGCGGGAGCCAGCCTACCGGCTGAAGGCCTGAGACAGGAGAAGGCCCCGCTAGGCCTGGCCAGGCCCTGGGAAGCAGACTGAAGGTCACCCAGTCTTAGGGCACAGCTGGGAAGGCCCCCTCATTTTACAGATCAGAGAAGGGAAGCCACTTGTGGAGAGCTGGGATTTACCTCCAGACTTGGTTCAGTTTTCCCTGTACCCTACAACCTCCCAGCCCGAGGGGCTGCTGAAGAACTCTCTCTCTCTGTTCCTCTCAGGCAGGGAAGACCCCCACAGACCTGGTGCAGCTCTGGCAGGCCGACACCCGCCATGCCCTGGAGCACCCAGAAGCGGAGCCCGCCCACAGCCAGAACGGGCTGGAGGGCTCTGGTGAGAGCCGCAGTGAGACCCCTCAGCCCGTGGCCTCCCAGTAATCCCGCCCGAGGGGCCGGAGCCATGGAGGCTCCAGAGCGTTGTTACTTTGCCTTATTTTCTACCTGCATAACTTGTCCTGCCCTCGCAGCCTGGTGAAACCAGGCTCTGTACCCGGGCTGCTGTCAAGTGGGCATTTGCATTTCCTTACCCTCACCTTCCCCCAACTCCCTGAACCAGAGTGTAAGAGACTTATGATAAAATTTGGTTTTTGCTATCTGGAGTGATATTTTTATTTTCCCTTGGCAGAAAGGAAGACATTAAGGAGGGAATGAGGGAGTAAGAAAAGAGGCTGCAGGGAGGGGAAAAAAAAGACATAAAAATGGCGATTGTCCACCAAAGCTGTATACTCTTTCCTTTCAGGACTTTCTTAAATGCTGCTTTCTCTTTACCTTTTTTCTTTATTGTTTCATTAAATATCTCCCTTTTACATTTAAAAGTTTTAATATTCATTAAAAAAATTTTGAGTTCCAAATTCCCTCCCTCTCTCCTGCCCTTCCCTCATCCCTTAGAAGGCAAGCAATGTGATATCAATTATACATGTGAAGTCATGCAAAATAAGTTTCCACATTAGCCACAATGCAAAAGAGAACACACACGTGAAAACTAAAGAAAGTTTAAAACGTACACTTTAACCTGTTCTCTATAGGTAGCTAGTTCATCATGGCTCATTTGGAACTGTCTTGGATATTGTCTTGATGAGAGTAGTGAAATCACATTTAAGCATCCTTCAATTTTGCTGTTACTAAGTACAACGGTCCCTGGTTCTGCTACTTCCTCTTAATTCTTCTGACTCATTGTTCTCAGTTTCCTCTTTGCTAAGGGGGAGAAAGGAGTAATAGTAATAAAATGGACTCAACTATATGCTTTATCAATATCTCATTGGCTGATTCAGCATCCTTTGTCATTACCTCTGTCTACAAGTGTTCCCCAAGGTGCACTGGTCTAGGCCCTTCTCCCTTCTCTTTTTGTAATAATGATCGCTAATTGATGATCTCCGAAGTTCCCATGGATGTAATTGCCCTCCGTCTTGAAGCTTCCTCAATCAGTATTTCCAGTCCTAGTCTCTTCCTAAGCTCCAGTCTCCCAACTGCCTCTTGGCATCTGTCTCAAAATCAACATGTGTCAAGGTCATCTTTGCATGCTCTGAACCTTGGCAGATCTCTACTTCCACAGTATCTTCCCCTTCTCATTCACGTAGCCACCCTCTTGCCCAGGCTCTCCTCTCCCCTCCTCTGGACCGTTACAGCAGCCTTCTTGTTGGCTTCCCAGCCTCGGAGCCGGTCCATCCTTCTAACAGCCATCAGTGTGGTTTTCCCCACTGATTGAACCTGCTGTCCCCATACCCAGCTCAAACTCCAGTGGTCCCCTCCTGACTCTGAGCATCCACAGATATTAGAAGCTATTCATAAACTGACCCCATCCTGTTTCTTTATTGCACATTGTGTTCCCATGGATTCCAAGGTCCAGTCAAGCGAAGACCTTTGTGCTGTCTCTCACACCGGACATTCTGCCGTCCACCCCTCATCACTACCTTTGCACTGACTTGGAATCCCTGGTTTCCTTCAGAACACATTTCAAATATGGCCTCCTGTGTGAGACCTTCCTTATTCAGTCATTTTTCAGTCATGTCTGATTCTGTCACTTCATTTGAAGTTTTCTTGGCAAAGATACCGCAGTGGTCTGCCATTTCCCTCTCGGGCTCATTTTACACGCGAGGAAACTGAGGCAGGCAGGGTGAAGTGACTTGCCCAGGATCGCACAGCCAGTAAGTGTCTGAAGCCAGCTTTAACGAGTCTTCCTGGCACTCTATCCATTGTCCCTTCTAGATGCCCAAGACCTTTCTTGATTCCCTCCCCCCAAATAACCCTAGGTTCTTACTTCTATTTATGTTTGTACATGTATGTATGTGTATAAACATATATATACATGTGTATTTGTACATGTATGTATATACACAAGTTGTCTTCCCTGTTAGAATGTCAGCTCCCTTTCAGAAATCTAAAGACATTTAGAAATCTAAACCATTTCTAGTCATATAAAAATGAAGAGAAACTTAAATTAAGACAACTCTGAGATACCACTACACACCTGTCAGATTGGCTAAGATGACAGGAACAAATAACGATGAATGTTGGAGGGGATGTGGGAAAACTGGGACACTGATGCATTGTTGGTGGAGTTGTGAAAGAATCCAGCCATTCTGGAGAGCAATCTGGAATTATGCCTAAAAAGTTATCAAAATGTGCATACCCTTTGACCCAGCAGCGCTACTACTGGGCTTACATCCCAGAGAAATACTAAAGAGCGGAAAGGGACCTGTATGTGCCAAAATGTTTGTGGCAGCTCTTTTCATAGTGGCCAGAAACTGGAAGATGAATGGATGTCCATCAGTTGGAGAATGGTTGGGTAAATTGTGGTATATGAAGGTTATGGAATATTATTGCTCGGTAAGAAATGACCAGCAGGAGGAATGCAGAGAGGCTTGGAGAGACTTACATCAGCTGATGCTGAGTGAAATGAGCAGAACCAGAAGATCTCTGTACACTTCAACAACAATACTGTACGAGGATCAGTTCCGAGGACCGTGACTCTTCCACAATCAGGTGATTCAGACCTGAATCACCCACGACCCTCCCAGAGAGAGCCTCTGGGGACTAAGCATCTTTGTTGTTGTTTGCATTTTTTCTCATTTTTCTCCCTTTCTGATCTGATTTTTCATATTATGCAGCACGAGAATTGGGGAAATATTGCTTATTGCTTGGTTTTAAGGGAGGGAGTGAGAGGAAGGGGGAAAACTGGGACGCGGGCTTTTGTAAGAGTGAATGTTGAAAACTACGCGTATTTTGAAAAAAGCTAAAAAAACTTTTTAAAACGTTTAACTATTAAATGTTTGAAAGACTGGAAGCACGCCAGCTCCGGAGGACGGGACCTTTCTCTCCGATTCCCGCGGGGTGCCCGGTACAATAGGGGTTTAAGGAGTTCTGACCAGAAACAATCAGGGTGGATTCCCCTCCGACCTCACGCCGGAAGCTCTAAGTCCTGCCGTTGGGAGACGGATCCTAGTCCAGGCCGCCGCTTCCCCTTGTTCACCCCTGGGCTCCCTGGCTCTACTCCCCGCCGCCCCCTCAGTGCCCAGCCCCGCCTCCCTGCGCCCCGCGGGGTCCCCTCGGCCCCTCCCCTTGCCCGCTGTCCCGTTTCAGGTCCCCGCGGGCCCCCCGCCCGTCCTCCCCCCGCTTCCCCCTTTGCAGAGTAACTCGGGGCAGAAGGAGGCAGTGCCCACGGCGGGCCGTCCCCGAGGAGGCCCTTTGTGGCCGTGGGAAACCAGAAAACTCGAGGGGCGCCGGAGGGAGGAGACGGGAGAAGCGGCACTCAGCCAATCCGCGGCCCCGGAGCAGCCCTGGGGCCCCCTCCCCTCCCGGGGCCGGAGACCGGAAAGCGCTCTGCCACCCTCCCCTCAGAGCTTGGACTCCTGGGCTCGGGAAGGGGGGAGGGGCGGTCCGGCCTAATGGGGGGGCGCGCCCCGGAGTCTCAGGGTCTCCGGGGGCGGCCCCCGAGGGGAGGGGCCGCAGCGGGGGGCCTCGGGGGCCGGGTCTGGCGCCCGGCCTGGCAGCTCTTGGGCTGTGCCCCTGAGATCGCCCAGCCTCCCTCGTGCCCGGGGCAGGGGGCGCGGCAATGTTTAACCAGGACCATCGATTATTAAGGAGGAGAAAGCCCAGGCTCGCCTCCGGAGCCAGGGCAGAGAGCGCGAGTCCCAGGGAGCATGCTGGCGCCCCGGCTGTGCTCCTGCGCGAGGCTCGGGGCCAGGCCGCTGGGCCGGGGCCCCGCGCGGACTCGGGCGGCCTGGGCCCCCGCGGGGGGCAGGCAGGCGGACATCGCCGGCATCTACCCCCCGGTGACCACCCCCTTCACGGCCACCGCGGAGGTGGACTACGGCAAGCTGGAGGAGAACCTGCACAAACTGGGCACCGTCCCCTTCAGAGGTAAGGGGTCCGGGGGGCGGGGGCCCTGGCCGCCGCCTCCGCGAAATGGGCGGGCTGCGCTCCTTCCGCCTCTGGGAGTCGGGGGAGCGGGAGTGCTCCTCGGGACCGTAACAGCCCCGAGCCCGCGGAGTCCTCCCGGGGGGCGGCCAGTCCTCTCCGGAGATGGAGGATGCGCGAACCGTGGGGGGACTGAGCTCTCCATTCCCGCGGGCCCATTCTGAAGCTCTGACGGTGGATCCGTCCGCCCTCTCCCCCCATCCCTCCTCCATCCCATCGCTCACTCCCGAGCCGGTAAGAATTTTCCGGCCAACACTTTCTTCCTCTCCTTTTGCTTAGTTACCTGGCACACAGCACGTGCTCAATAAATGCCGACACACAGCAGGTGCTCAATAATGCCGATTGACCGACTCTGCAGTTGACTACTTTGGCCCCTCATTTACTCGTTCTTGACTGGCTTCCCTTTTTCCCCACTTTACTGACAATACTTGGAGAAGGTCTCGGGAGGAGACAGGAGTGTCTTACTGCGCGATTCTCACAGCCCCCACTCACCTTTTGAGATCCTTCTCTGGGCCCCCTGGGGGTGGATAAGAAATGCCCTGTGGAATTCTCCTCTCAATGCAGGCCTTGTGTGCTACTGTGGCCACTTGCTGAAGAGGGACATCCATCTTTTTGTAACTTATTCATCTAAGTCCATTCCTTTTAAATTTTTTTTAATAGTTTCTATTTACCAGATATGTGCAGGGTAATTTTACAACACGGACCATTGCCAAACCTCTTGTTCTAATCCCCCCCCCCCCATGGCAGGTTGACCAGTACATGTTCAGTATGTGAAAGTACAAGTTAAACACAATGTATGTATACAGAGGGACATCCCTCTGAGGAGAAGACGCCCCGTGGACCAGGTTTGGCCATGACATCTTCGCCCCTTCTTAGAACGCCCGAAGTGAAACACACAAGAGCAGAGGAAGCCACTTCCATTGAAATGTAGTTATCAGAAACAGAAGTCTCTTCCGGCTAAGCCTCGGTCCTAGAGATCCCCAGCCAGAGAGGAGCCCGGGCAGCACCAGGCCTGGGTGCGCGGGACGCCTGCCGAAGGCTGCTCCGCCACGGGGGAGGTCCTTGTGTGTGTAGCAGCCCTGGGCCCGAGGCTGAGCTGTGCTTGCCCAGGTGGACTCCGGCCTTACTCCTGCTGAGGAATGTTCTCTAAGAGGACAGAGAAGAGCCGGCTGGGAAATGACCAGGGTGGGAAAGTCGCCTCCCATGCCTTAGTCCACAAAGTGGGGGATCTGAGCCCCAAAGTCTCCAACACGGCTCACCTCATGAGCCCTAACCCCTCAGAGGAGCAGATTGTTACCCCTCCATTTAAAAAAGCCAAGCTCTGCAACTCTGGGAGGGAGTCTGCCCGAGCAGGAGACGCCCGCGAGGGCAGCGCTGGCTTAGGGCACGCAGCTCTTGGTGTGGACTTTGCTTCCAGGAGCTACAGGGCAGAGAGAATGTGTAACCGGCAGCCGGCACCCCCTAGTCCGGAAGTTCTACTCCCACCTACGGGAAGGAAGATGAGTGCACCGATTAACTCCGAGGCACAGTGACACCGGGCCTATCACGTGGGATCACCTCCTGCCCCCTCCTGGGCTTCAGGCTTTGTGGTGGATGTGGGAAGAGGCCCCGGAACATGATGATTACATTTTAAGTGCTAAAACGAGGCCAGCGAGGGGCTTTCTCAATCCCAAGCAAGTTGGGTTCACCAGATCTGGTGTCCTGCCCTAAAGCATCCTCCACTACACAGCTCTTGATGTGGGTCCCACGGCCAACTCCTGGGGGTGTGCAGGGTCTGGGAGCCGGGCTTTCCGGTCTTCCCAACTCCAGTAAATTACAGCCTGGGAGGCTCATGATCGAGGCAAGGCACTAGCACTCAGGAGGATCAGGAAAGGTTTGGGGCTTTTTTGGTTTGCTTTTTGTTGCTGGGCCGGGTTAACCAGGGTGACACAGCTAGTAAGTGTCCAGGGTCACATTGGAACTCGGTTCCTCCTGGCCTGACCTGAGAGCTCATGCTCTATCCACCCAGCTGCACCAGAAGGTGACATTAAAGCTAGGGAGTCCAGGAGGTAGAGAAGAGGAAGAAACGTCATTACAAGCCCGGAGCACAGCAGTGAAAAAGCCCGGAACAGGGACCTTAGAGATTTTTCCAGGGCCTCCATTCCTTTTCCGTACAATGTGGGGATGGGGAGAAGGCAGGAATGAACTTCAGTAGCTGACTTCTGGGCTCCCTTCCCGCCCCATGACACCGAGGAATAAAAAGTACTCATTGTACAGACAAAGCTTTGGTGGGATCATAGATGGGAACTGGAAGGAGCCATCTGACCCTCTCCCATCCCTCCCACTCCCGCCTTCTACAGATAAAACAGCCCCCTGCAATGAGAGAATCTAGTAAGGTCTCAAAGACAGAACGGGGGATTTGAATCCAGGTCATTGGACTCCCAGTCCAGCAAACTATCGTCCATGATCTCAGGGTAGGAGTGAGTACTGGAAGTAAGCTGGGGAGTTTCTCAGCAATCTCTGCTGATAGGAAGAGAGCATCATTAGTCTTTGTGAAACCGGACATCGTCAGCCTGATTTTCTTGAGGTTAAAAAGCAAAAAATCTCAAACATGCAAAACCTTGCCCAGCATCCAAGGGTGCTGAGAACTGGTGAGTCCCATGGCGGTTTTTAGTATGTCCGGTGGGAGCTGGACATAAAACCTAACTTTTTTTTTTTTTTTTTTTGCTGAGGCATTTGGAGCTAAGTGACTTGTTCAGGGTCACACAGCCAGAAAGTGTTAAATGTCTGAGGCTAGATTTGAACTCAGGTTCTCCTGAATTCAGGGGCTGGTGCTCTCTATCCACTGCGCCACCTAGCTGTCCCAAACCTAACACTTTTCAACATTTTTCTCCTCTCTCCCTCCCGCCTTCTCTCTCTCTCTCTCCTCTCTCTCTCTCTCTCTCTCTCTCTCTCTCTCGCTCTCTCTTTCTCTCTCTCTGTCTCTGTCTCTCTCTCTGTCTCTCTCTCTCTTT